>NW_026968044.1:0-137000 GCF_028390025.1 Pseudophryne corroboree | reverse complement strand
GGTGCATGGTTTTCCATTTGGAGTCAGAAATGTGTATGGCCATATATGAAAAAAACGTAAGCCCCGGACCCACAGTTTCGATCAAAAATGAAAATTTCTAAAGTGTCCCAATTTCTGCTTTAAACTTTAGGTACATATCCAAAATGTATCACCAAGGTGACAGAAGTTAATTCTGGTGCATGGTTTTCCAGTTGGAGTCAAAAATGTGTATGGCCGTATATGAAAAAGCGTAAGCCCCGGACCCACAATTTTGATCAAAAATGAAAATTTCAAAAGTGTCCCAATTTCTGCTTTAAACTTTAGGTACTTATCCAAAATGTATCACCAAGGTGACAGAAGTTAATTCTGGTGCATGGTTTTCCAATTGGAGACAGAAATGTGTATGGCCGTATATGAAAAAACGTAAGCCCCGGACCCACAATTTTGATCAAAAATGAAAATTTCAAAAGTGTCCCAATTTCTGCTTTAAACTTTAGGTACATATCCAAAATGTATCACCAAGGTGACAGAAGTTAATTCTGGTGCATGGTTTTCCAATTGGAGTAAGAAATGTGTATGGCCATATATGAAAAAAACGTAAGCCCCGGACCCACAATTTTGATCTAAAATGAAAATTTCAAAAGTATCCCAATTTCTGCTTTAAACTTTAGGTACATATCCAAAATGTATCACCAAGGTGACAGAAGTTAATTCTGGTTCATGGTTTTCCAATTGGAGTCAGAAATGTGTATGGCCATATATGAAAAAAACGTAAGCCTTGGACACACAATTTTGATCAAAAATGAAAATTTCAAAAGTGTCCCAATTTCTGCTTTAAACTTTAGGTACATATCCAAAATGTATCACCAAGGTGACAGAAGTTAATCCTGGTGCATGGTTTTCCATTTGGAGTTAGAAATGTGTATGGCCATATATGAAAAAAACGTAAGCCCCGGACCCACAATTTCGATCAAAAATGAAAATTTCAAAAGTGTCCCAATTTCTGCTTTAAACTTTAGGTACATATCCAAAATGTATCACCAAGGTGACAGAAGTTAATTCTGGTGCATGGTTTTCCATTTGGAGTCAGAAATGTGTATGGCCATATATGAAAAAAACGTAAGCCCCGGACCCACAGTTTCGATCAAAAATGAAAATTTCTAAAGTGTCCCAATTTCTGCTTTAAACTTTAGGTACATATCCAAAATGTATCACCAAGGTGACAGAAGTTAATTCTGGTGCATGGTTTTCCAGTTGGAGTCAAAAATGTGTATGGCCGTATATGAAAAAGCGTAAGCCCCGGACCCACAATTTTGATCAAAAATGAAAATTTCAAAAGTGTCCCAATTTCTGCTTTAAACTTTAGGTACTTATCCAAAATGTATCACCAAGGTGACAGAAGTTAATTCTGGTGCATGGTTTTCCAATTGGAGACAGAAATGTGTATGGCCGTATATGAAAAAACGTAAGCCCCGGACCCACAATTTTGATCAAAAATGAAAATTTCAAAAGTGTCCCAATTTCTGCTTTAAACTTTATGTACGTATCCAAAATGTATCACCAAGGTGACAGAAGTTAATTCTGGTGCATGGTTTTCCAATTGGAGTAAGAAATGTGTATGGCCATATATGAAAAAAACGTAAGCCCCGGACCCACTATTTTGATCTAAAATGAAAATTTCAAAAGTATCCCAATTTCTGCTTTAAACTTTAGGTACATATCCAAAATGTATCACCAAGGTGACAGAAGTTAATTCTGGTGCATGGTTTTCCAGTTGGAGACAAAAATGTGTATGGCCATATATGAAAAAAACGTAAGCCCTGGACACACAATTTTGATCATAAATGAAAATTTCAAAAGTGTCCCAATTTCTGCTTTAAACTTTAGGTACATATCAAAAATGTATCACCAAGGTGACAGAAGTCAATTCAGGTGCATGGTTTTCCATTTGGAGTCAGAAATGTGTATGGCCATATATGAAAAAAAACGTAAGCCCCGGACCCACAATTTCGATCAAAAATGAAAATTTCAAAAGTGTCCCAATTTCTGCTTTAAACTTTAGGTACATATCCAAAATGTATCACCAAGGTGACAGAAGTTAATTCTGGTGCATGGTTTTCCATTTGGAGTCAAAAATGTGTATGGCCATATATGAAAAAACGTAAGCCCCGGACCCACAATTTTGATCAAAAATGAAAATTTCAAAAGTGTCCCAATTTCTGCTTTAAACTTTAGGTACATATCCAAAATGTATCACCAAGGTGACAGAAGTTAATTCTGGTGCATGGTTTTCCATTTGGAGTCAGAAATGTGTATGGCCATATATGAAAAAAACGTAAGCCCTGGACACACAATTTTGATCAAAAATGAAAATTTCAAAAGTGTCCCAATTTCTGCTTTAAACTTTAGGTACATATCCAAAATGTATCACCAAGGTGACAGAAGTTAATTCTGGTGCATGGTTTTCCATTTGGAGTCAGAAATGTGTATGGCCATATATGAAAAAAACGTAAGCCCCGGATCCACAGTTTCGATCAAAAATGAAAATTTCTAAAGTGTCCCAATTTCTGCTTTAAACTTTAGGTACATATCCAAAATGTATCACCAAGGTGACAGAAGTTAATTCTGGTGCATGGTTTTCCAGTTGGAGTCAAAAATGTGTATGGCCGTATATGAAAAAGCGTAAGCCCCGGACCCACAATTTTGATCAAAAATGAAAATTTCAAAAGTGTCCCAATTTCTGCTTTAAACTTTAGGTACTTATCCAAAATGTATCACCAAGGTGACAGAAGTTAATTCTGGTGCATGGTTTTCCAATTGGAGACAGAAATGTGTATGGCCGTATATGAAAAAGCGTAAGCCCCGGACCCACAATTTTGATCTAAAATGAAAATTTCAAAAGTATCCCAATTTCTGCTTTAAACTTTAGGTACATATCCAAAATGTATCACCAAGGTGACAGAAGTTAATTCTGGTGCATGGTTTTCCAATTGGAGTCAGAAATGTGTATGGCCATATATGAAAAAAACGTAAGCCTTGGACACACAATTTTGATCAAAAATGAAAATTTCAAAAGTGTCCCAATTTCTGCTTTAAACTTTAGGTACATATCCAAAATGTATCACCAAGGTGACAGAAGTTAATTCTGGTGCATGGTTTTCCATTTGGAGTTAGAAATGTGTATGGCCATATATGAAAAAAACGTAAGCCCCGGACCCACAATTTCGATCAAAAATGAAAATTTCTAAAGTGTCCCAATTTCTGCTTTAAACTTTAGGTACATATCCAAAATGTATCACCAAGGTGACAGAAGTTAATTCTGGTGCATGGTTTTCCAATTGGAGTAAGAAATGTGTATGGCCATATATGAAAAAAACGTAAGCCCCGGACCCACAATTTTGATCTAAAATGAAAATTTCAAAAGTATCCCAATTTCTGCTTTAAACTTTAGGTACATATCCAAAATGTATCACCAGGGTGACAGAAGTTAATTCTGGTGCATGGTTTTCCATTTGGAGTTAGAAATGTGTATGGCCATATATGAAAAAAACGTAAGCCCCGGACCCACAATTTCGATCAAAAATGAAAATTTCTAAAGTGTCCAAATTTCTGCTTTAAACTTTAGGTACATATCCAAAATGTATCACCAAGGTGACAGAAGTTAATTCTGGTGCATGGTTTTCCATTTGGAGTCAAAAATGTGTATGGCCATATATGAAAAAACGTAAGCCCCGGACCCACAATTTTGATCAAAAATGAAAATTTCAAAAGTGTCCCAATTTCTGCTTTAAACTTTAGGTACATATCCAAAATGTATCACCAAGGTGACAGAAGTTAATTCTGGTGCATGGTTTTCCATTTGGAGTCAGAAATGTGTATGGCCATATATGAAAAAAACGTAAGCCCTGGACACACAATTTTGATCAAAAATGAAAATTTCAAAAGTGTCCCAATTTCTGCTTTAAACTTTAGGTACATATCCAAAATGTATCACCAAGGTGACAGAAGTTAATTCTGGTGCATGGTTTTCCATTTGGAGTCAGAAATGTGTATGGCCATATATGAAAAAAACGTAAGCCCCGGATCCACAGTTTCGATCAAAAATGAAAATTTCTAAAGTGTCCCAATTTCTGCTTTAAACTTTAGGTACATATCCAAAATGTATCACCAAGGTGACAGAAGTTAATTCTGGTGCATGGTTTTCCAGTTGGAGTCAAAAATGTGTATGGCCGTATATGAAAAAGCGTAAGCCCCGGACCCACAATTTTGATCAAAAATGAAAATTTCAAAAGTGTCCCAATTTCTGCTTTAAACTTTAGGTACTTATCCAAAATGTATCACCAAGGTGACAGAAGTTAATTCTGGTGCATGGTTTTCCAATTGGAGACAGAAATGTGTATGGCCGTATATGAAAAAGCGTAAGCCCCGGACCCACAATTTTGATCTAAAATGAAAATTTCAAAAGTATCCCAATTTCTGCTTTAAACTTTAGGTACATATCCAAAATGTATCACCAAGGTGACAGAAGTTAATTCTGGTGCATGGTTTTCCAATTGGAGTCAGAAATGTGTATGGCCATATATGAAAAAAACGTAAGCCTTGGACACACAATTTTGATCAAAAATGAAAATTTCAAAAGTGTCCCAATTTCTGCTTTAAACTTTAGGTACATATCCAAAATGTATCACCAAGGTGACAGAAGTTAATTCTGGTGCATGGTTTTCCATTTGGAGTTAGAAATGTGTATGGCCATATATGAAAAAAACGTAAGCCCCGGACCCACAATTTCGATCAAAAATGAAAATTTCTAAAGTGTCCCAATTTCTGCTTTAAACTTTAGGTACATATCCAAAATGTATCACCAAGGTGACAGAAGTTAATTCTGGTGCATGGTTTTCCAATTGGAGTAAGAAATGTGTATGGCCATATATGAAAAAAACGTAAGCCCCGGACCCACAATTTTGATCTAAAATGAAAATTTCAAAAGTATCCCAATTTCTGCTTTAAACTTTAGGTACATATCCAAAATGTATCACCAGGGTGACAGAAGTTAATTCTGGTGCATGGTTTTCCATTTGGAGTTAGAAATGTGTATGGCCATATATGAAAAAAACGTAAGCCCCGGACCCACAATTTCGATCAAAAATGAAAATTTCTAAAGTGTCCAAATTTCTGCTTTAAACTTTAGGTACATATCCAAAATGTATCACCAAGGTGACAGAAGTTAATTCTGGTGCATGGTTTTCCATTTGGAGTCAGAAATGTGTATGGCCATTTATGAAAAAAACGTAAGCCCTGGACACACAATTTTGATCAAAAATGAAAATTTCAAAAGTGTCCCAATTTCTGCTTTAAACTTTAGGTACATATCCAAAATGTATCACCAAGGTGACAGAGGTTAATTCTGGTGCATGGTTTTCCATTTGGAGTCAGAAATGTGTATGGCCATATATGAAAAAAAACGTAAGCCCCGGACCCACAGTTTCGATCAAAAATGAAAATTTCTAAAGTGTCCCAATTTCTGCTTTAAACTTTAGGTACATATCCAAAATGTATCACCAAGGTGACAGAAGTTAATTCTGGTGCATGGTTTTCCAGTTGGAGTCAAAAATGTGTATGGCCGTATATGAAAAAGCGTAAGCCCCGGACCCACAATTTTGATCAAAAATGAAAATTTCAAAAGTGTCCCAATTTCTGCTTTAAACTTTAGGTACTTATCCAAAATGTATCACCAAGGTGACAGAAGTTAATTCTGGTGCATGGTTTTCCAATTGGAGACAGAAATGTGTATGGCCGTATATGAAAAAACGTAAGCCCCGGACCCACAATTTTGATCAAAAATGAAAATTTCAAAAGTGTCCCAATTTCTGCTTTAAACTTTAGGTACATATCCAAAATGTATCACCAAGGTGACAGAAGTTAATTCTGGTGCATGGTTTTCCAATTGGAGTAAGAAATGTGTATGGCCATATATGAAAAAAACGTAAGCCCCGGACCCACAATTTTGATCTAAAATGAAAATTTCAAAAGTATCCCAATTTCTGCATTAAACTTTAGGTACATATCCAAAATGTATCACCAAGGTGACAGAAGTTAATTCTGGTTCATGGTTTTCCAATTGGAGTCAGAAATGTGTATGGCCATATATGAAAAAAACGTAAGCCTTGGACACACAATTTTGATCAAAAATGAAAATTTCAAAAGTGTCCCAATTTCTGCTTTAAACTTTAGGTACATATCCAAAATGTATCACCAAGGTGACAGAAGTTAATCCTGGTGCATGGTTTTCCATTTGGAGTTAGAAATGTGTATGGCCATATATGAAAAAAACGTAAGCCCCGGACCCACAATTTCGATCAAAAATGAAAATTTCAAAAGTGTCCCAATTTCTGCTTTAAACTTTAGGTACATATCCAAAATGTATCACCAAGGTGACAGAAGTTAATTCTGGTGCATGGTTTTCCATTTGGAGTCAGAAATGTGTATGGCCATATATGAAAAAAACGTAAGCCCCGGACCCACAGTTTCGATCAAAAATGAAAATTTCTAAAGTGTCCCAATTTCTGCTTTAAACTTTAGGTACATATCCAAAATGTATCACCAAGGTGACAGAAGTTAATTCTGGTGCATGGTTTTCCAGTTGGAGTCAAAAATGTGTATGGCCGTATATGAAAAAGCGTAAGCCCCGGACCCACAATTTTGATCAAAAATGAAAATTTCAAAAGTGTCCCAATTTCTGCTTTAAACTTTAGGTACTTATCCAAAATGTATCACCAAGGTGACAGAAGTTAATTCTGGTGCATGGTTTTCCAATTGGAGACAGAAATGTGTATGGCCGTATATGAAAAAACGTAAGCCCCGGACCCACAATTTTGATCAAAAATGAAAATTTCAAAAGTGTCCCAATTTCTGCTTTAAACTTTATGTACGTATCCAAAATGTATCACCAAGGTGACAGAAGTTAATTCTGGTGCATGGTTTTCCAATTGGAGTAAGAAATGTGTATGGCCATATATGAAAAAAACGTAAGCCCCGGACCCACTATTTTGATCTAAAATGAAAATTTCAAAAGTATCCCAATTTCTGCTTTAAACTTTAGGTACATATCCAAAATGTATCACCAAGGTGACAGAAGTTAATTCTGGTGCATGGTTTTCCAGTTGGAGACAAAAATGTGTATGGCCATATATGAAAAAAACGTAAGCCCTGGACACACAATTTTGATCATAAATGAAAATTTCAAAAGTGTCCCAATTTCTGCTTTAAACTTTAGGTACATATAAAAAATGTATCACCAAGGTGACAGAAGTCAATTCAGGTGCATGGTTTTCCATTTGGAGTCAGAAATGTGTATGGCCATATATGAAAAAAAAACGTAAGCCCCGGACCCACAATTTCGATCAAAAATGAAAATTTCAAAAGTGTCCCAATTTCTGCTTTAAACTTTAGGTACATATCCAAAATGTATCACCAAGGTGACAGAAGTTAATTCTGGTGCATGGTTTTCCATTTGGAGTCAAAAATGTGTATGGCCATATATGAAAAAACGTAAGCCCCGGACCCACAATTTTGATCAAAAATGAAAATTTCAAAAGTGTCCCAATTTCTGCTTTAAACTTTAGGTACATATCCAAAATGTATCACCAAGGTGACAGAAGTTAATTCTGGTGCATGGTTTTCCATTTGGAGTCAGAAATGTGTATGGCCATATATGAAAAAACGTAAGCCCTGGACACACAATTTTGATCAAAAATGAAAATTTCAAAAGTGTCCCAATTTCTGCTTTAAACTTTAGGTACATATCCAAAATGTATCACCAAGGTGACAGAAGTTAATTCTGGTGCATGGTTTTCCATTTGGAGTCAGAAATGTGTATGGCCATATATGAAAAAAACGTAAGCCCCGGATCCACAGTTTCGATCAAAAATGAAAATTTCTAAAGTGTCCCAATTTCTGCTTTAAACTTTAGGTACATATCCAAAATGTATCACCAAGGTGACAGAAGTTAATTCTGGTGCATGGTTTTCCAATTGGAGACAGAAATGTGTATGGCCGTATATGAAAAAGCGTAAGCCCCGGACCCACAATTTTGATCTAAAATGAAAATTTCAAAAGTATCCCAATTTCTGCTTTAAACTTTAGGTACATATCCAAAATGTATCACCAAGGTGACAGAAGTTAATTCTGGTGCATGGTTTTCCAATTGGAGTCAGAAATGTGTATGGCCATATATGAAAAAAACGTAAGCCTTGGACACACAATTTTGATCAAAAATGAAAATTTCAAAAGTGTCCCAATTTCTGCTTTAAACTTTAGGTACATATCCAAAATGTATCACCAAGGTGACAGAAGTTAATTCTGGTGCATGGTTTTCCATTTGGAGTTAGAAATGTGTATGGCCATATATGAAAAAAACGTAAGCCCCGGACCCACAATTTCGATCAAAAATGAAAATTTCTAAAGTGTCCCAATTTCTGCTTTAAACTTTAGGTACATATCCAAAATGTATCACCAAGGTGACAGAAGTTAATTCTGGTGCATGGTTTTCCAATTGGAGTAAGAAATGTGTATGGCCATATATGAAAAAAACGTAAGCCCCGGACCCACAATTTTGATCTAAAATGAAAATTTCAAAAGTATCCCAATTTCTGCTTTAAACTTTAGGTACATATCCAAAATGTATCACCAGGGTGACAGAAGTTAATTCTGGTGCATGGTTTTCCATTTGGAGTTAGAAATGTGTATGGCCATATATGAAAAAAACGTAAGCCCCGGACCCACAATTTCGATCAAAAATGAAAATTTCTAAAGTGTCCAAATTTCTGCTTTAAACTTTAGGTACATATCCAAAATGTATCACCAAGGTGACAGAAGTTAATTCTGGTGCATGGTTTTCCATTTGGAGTCAAAAATGTGTATGGCCATATATGAAAAAACGTAAGCCCCGGACCCACAATTTTGATCAAAAATGAAAATTTCAAAAGTGTCCCAATTTCTGCTTTAAACTTTAGGTACATATCCAAAATGTATCACCAAGGTGACAGAAGTTAATTCTGGTGCATGGTTTTCCATTTGGAGTCAGAAATGTGTATGGCCATATATGAAAAAAACGTAAGCCCTGGACACACAATTTTGATCAAAAATGAAAATTTCAAAAGTGTCCCAATTTCTGCTTTAAACTTTAGGTACATATCCAAAATGTATCACCAAGGTGACAGAAGTTAATTCTGGTGCATGGTTTTCCATTTGGAGTCAGAAATGTGTATGGCCATATATGAAAAAAACGTAAGCCCCGGATCCACAGTTTCGATCAAAAATGAAAATTTCTAAAGTGTCCCAATTTCTGCTTTAAACTTTAGGTACATATCCAAAATGTATCACCAAGGTGACAGAAGTTAATTCTGGTGCATGGTTTTCCAGTTGGAGTCAAAAATGTGTATGGCCGTATATGAAAAAGCGTAAGCCCCGGACCCACAATTTTGATCAAAAATGAAAATTTCAAAAGTGTCCCAATTTCTGCTTTAAACTTTAGGTACTTATCCAAAATGTATCACCAAGGTGACAGAAGTTAATTCTGGTGCATGGTTTTCCAATTGGAGACAGAAATGTGTATGGCCGTATATGAAAAAGCGTAAGCCCCGGACCCACAATTTTGATCTAAAATGAAAATTTCAAAAGTATCCCAATTTCTGCTTTAAACTTTAGGTACATATCCAAAATGTATCACCAAGGTGACAGAAGTTAATTCTGGTGCATGGTTTTCCAATTGGAGTCAGAAATGTGTATGGCCATATATGAAAAAAACGTAAGCCTTGGACACACAATTTTGATCAAAAATGAAAATTTCAAAAGTGTCCCAATTTCTGCTTTAAACTTTAGGTACATATCCAAAATGTATCACCAAGGTGACAGAAGTTAATTCTGGTGCATGGTTTTCCATTTGGAGTTAGAAATGTGTATGGCCATATATGAAAAAAACGTAAGCCCCGGACCCACAATTTCGATCAAAAATGAAAATTTCTAAAGTGTCCCAATTTCTGCTTTAAACTTTAGGTACATATCCAAAATGTATCACCAAGGTGACAGAAGTTAATTCTGGTGCATGGTTTTCCAATTGGAGTAAGAAATGTGTATGGCCATATATGAAAAAAACGTAAGCCCCGGACCCACAATTTTGATCTAAAATGAAAATTTCAAAAGTATCCCAATTTCTGCTTTAAACTTTAGGTACATATCCAAAATGTATCACCAGGGTGACAGAAGTTAATTCTGGTGCATGGTTTTCCATTTGGAGTTAGAAATGTGTATGGCCATATATGAAAAAAACGTAAGCCCCGGACCCACAATTTCGATCAAAAATGAAAATTTCTAAAGTGTCCAAATTTCTGCTTTAAACTTTAGGTACATATCCAAAATGTATCACCAAGGTGACAGAAGTTAATTCTGGTGCATGGTTTTCCATTTGGAGTCAGAAATGTGTATGGCCATTTATGAAAAAAACGTAAGCCCTGGACACACAATTTTGATCAAAAATGAAAATTTCAAAAGTGTCCCAATTTCTGCTTTAAACTTTAGGTACATATCCAAAATGTATCACCAAGGTGACAGAGGTTAATTCTGGTGCATGGTTTTCCATTTGGAGTCAGAAATGTGTATGGCCATATATGAAAAAAACGTAAGCCCCGGACCCACAGTTTCGATCAAAAATGAAAATTTCTAAAGTGTCCCAATTTCTGCTTTAAACTTTAGGTACATATCCAAAATGTATCACCAAGGTGACAGAAGTTAATTCTGGTGCATGGTTTTCCAGTTGGAGTCAAAAATGTGTATGGCCGTATATGAAAAAGCGTAAGCCCCGGACCCACAATTTTGATCAAAAATGAAAATTTCAAAAGTGTCCCAATTTCTGCTTTAAACTTTAGGTACTTATCCAAAATGTATCACCAAGGTGACAGAAGTTAATTCTGGTGCATGGTTTTCCAATTGGAGACAGAAATGTGTATGGCCGTATATGAAAAAACGTAAGCCCCGGACCCACAATTTTGATCAAAAATGAAAATTTCAAAAGTGTCCCAATTTCTGCTTTAAACTTTAGGTACATATCCAAAATGTATCACCAAGGTGACAGAAGTTAATTCTGGTGCATGGTTTTCCAATTGGAGTAAGAAATGTGTATGGCCATATATGAAAAAAACGTAAGCCCCGGACCCACAATTTTGATCTAAAATGAAAATTTCAAAAGTATCCCAATTTCTGCTTTAAACTTTAGGTACATATCCAAAATGTATCACCAAGGTGACAGAAGTTAATTCTGGTTCATGGTTTTCCAATTGGAGTCAGAAATGTGTATGGCCATATATGAAAAAAACGTAAGCCTTGGACACACAATTTTGATCAAAAATGAAAATTTCAAAAGTGTCCCAATTTCTGCTTTAAACTTTAGGTACATATCCAAAATGTATCACCAAGGTGACAGAAGTTAATCCTGGTGCATGGTTTTCCATTTGGAGTTAGAAATGTGTATGGCCATATATGAAAAAAACGTAAGCCCCGGACCCACAATTTCGATCAAAAATGAAAATTTCAAAAGTGTCCCAATTTCTGCTTTAAACTTTAGGTACATATCCAAAATGTATCACCAAGGTGACAGAAGTTAATTCTGGTGCATGGTTTTCCATTTGGAGTCAGAAATGTGTATGGCCATATATGAAAAAAACGTAAGCCCCGGACCCACAGTTTCGATCAAAAATGAAAATTTCTAAAGTGTCCCAATTTCTGCTTTAAACTTTAGGTACATATCCAAAATGTATCACCAAGGTGACAGAAGTTAATTCTGGTGCATGGTTTTCCAGTTGGAGTCAAAAATGTGTATGGCCGTATATGAAAAAGCGTAAGCCCCGGACCCACAATTTTGATCAAAAATGAAAATTTCAAAAGTGTCCCAATTTCTGCTTTAAACTTTAGGTACTTATCCAAAATGTATCACCAAGGTGACAGAAGTTAATTCTGGTGCATGGTTTTCCAATTGGAGACAGAAATGTGTATGGCCGTATATGAAAAAACGTAAGCCCCGGACCCACAATTTTGATCAAAAATGAAAATTTCAAAAGTGTCCCAATTTCTGCTTTAAACTTTATGTACGTATCCAAAATGTATCACCAAGGTGACAGAAGTTAATTCTGGTGCATGGTTTTCCAATTGGAGTAAGAAATGTGTATGGCCATATATGAAAAAAACGTAAGCCCCGGACCCACTATTTTGATCTAAAATGAAAATTTCAAAAGTATCCCAATTTCTGCTTTAAACTTTAGGTACATATCCAAAATGTATCACCAAGGTGACAGAAGTTAATTCTGGTGCATGGTTTTACAATTGGAGTAAGAAATGTGTATGGCCATATATGAAAAAAACGTAAGTCCCGGACCCACAATTTTGATCTAAAATGAAAATTTCAAAAGTATCCCAATTTCTGCTTTAAACTTTAGGTACATATCCAAAATGTATCACCAAGGTGACAGAAGTTAATTCTGGTGCATGGTTTTCCAGTTGGAGACAAAAATGTGTATGGCCATATATGAAAAAAACGTAAGCCCTGGACACACAATTTTGATCATAAATGAAAATTTCAAAAGTGTCCCAATTTCTGCTTTAAACTTTAGGTACATATAAAAAATGTATCACCAAGGTGACAGAAGTCAATTCAGGTGCATGGTTTTCCATTTGGAGTCAGAAATGTGTATGGCCATATATGAAAAAAAACGTAAGCCCCGGACCCACAATTTCGATCAAAAATGAAAATTTCAAAAGTGTCCCAATTTCTGCTTTAAACTTTAGGTACATATCCAAAATGTATCACCAAGGTGACAGAAGTTAATTCTGGTGCATGGTTTTCCATTTGGAGTCAAAAATGTGTATGGCCATATATGAAAAAACGTAAGCCCCGGACCCACAATTTTGATCAAAAATGAAAATTTCAAAAGTGTCCCAATTTCTGCTTTAAACTTTAGGTACATATCCAAAATGTATCACCAAGGTGACAGAAGTTAATTCTGGTGCATGGTTTTCCATTTGGAGTCAGAAATGTGTATGGCCATATATGAAAAAACGTAAGCCCTGGACACACAATTTTGATCAAAAATGAAAATTTCAAAAGTGTCCCAATTTCTGCTTTAAACTTTAGGTACATATCCAAAATGTATCACCAAGGTGACAGAAGTTAATTCTGGTGCATGGTTTTCCATTTGGAGTCAGAAATGTGTATGGCCATATATGAAAAAAACGTAAGCCCCGGATCCACAGTTTCGATCAAAAATGAAAATTTCTAAAGTGTCCCAATTTCTGCTTTAAACTTTAGGTACATATCCAAAATGTATCACCAAGGTGACAGAAGTTAATTCTGGTGCATGGTTTTCCAGTTGGAGTCAAAAATGTGTATGGCCGTATATGAAAAAGCGTAAGCCCCGGACCCACAATTTTGATCAAAAATGAAAATTTCAAAAGTGTCCCAATTTCTGCTTTAAACTTTAGGTACTTATCCAAAATGTATCACCAAGGTGACAGAAGTTAATTCTGGTGCATGGTTTTCCAATTGGAGACAGAAATGTGTATGGCCGTATATGAAAAAACGTAAGCCCCGGACCCACAATTTTGATCAAAAATGAAAATTTCAAAAGTGTCCCAATTTCTGCTTTAAACTTTATGTACGTATCCAAAATGTATCACCAAGGTGACAGAAGTTAATTCTGGTGCATGGTTTTCCAATTGGAGTAAGAAATGTGTATGGCCATATATGAAAAAAACGTAAGCCCCGGACCCACTATTTTGATCTAAAATGAAAATTTCAAAAGTATCCCAATTTCTGCTTTAAACTTTAGGTACATATCCAAAATGTATCACCAAGGTGACAGAAGTTAATTCTGGGGCATGGTTTTACAATTGGAGTAAGAAATGTGTATGGCCATATATGAAAAAAAACGTAAGTCCCGGACCCACAATTTTGATCTAAAATTAAAATTTCAAAAGTATCCCAATTTCTGCTTTAAACTTTAGGTACATATCCAAAATGTATCACCAAGGTGACAGAAGTTAATTCTGGTGCATGGTTTTCCAGTTAGAGTCAAAAATGTGTATGGCCATATATGAAAAAACGTAAGCCCCGGACCGACAATTTTGATCAAAAATGAAAATTTCAAAAGTGTCCCTATTTCTGCTTTAAACTTTAGGTACATATCCAAAATGTATCACCAAGGTGACAGAAGTTAATTCTGGTGCATGGTTTTCCATTTGGAGTCAGAAATGTGTATGGCCATATATGAAAAAAACGTAAGCCCTGGACACACAATTTTGATCAAAAATGAAAATTTCAAAAGTGTCCCAATTTCTGCTTTAAACTTTAGGTACATATCCAAAATGTATCACCAAGGTGACAGAGGTTAATTCTGGTGCATGGTTTTCCATTTGGAGTCAGAAATGTGTATGGCCATATATGAAAAAAACGTAAGCCCCGGACCCACAGTTTCGATCAAAAATGAAAATTTCTAAAGTGTCCCAATTTCTGCTTTAAACTTTAGGTACATATCCAAAATGTATCACCAAGGTGACAGAAGTTAATTCTGGTGCATGGTTTTCCAATTGGAGTAAGAAATGTGTATGGCCATATATGAAAAAAACGTAAGCCCCGGACCCACTATTTTGATCTAAAATGAAAATTTCAAAAGTATCCCAATTTCTGCTTTAAACTTTAGGTACATATCCAAAATGTATCACCAAGGTGACAGAAGTTAATTCTGGTGCATGGTTTTCCAGTTGGAGACAAAAATGTGTATGGCCATATATGAAAAAAACGTAAGCCCTGGACACACAATTTTGATCATAAATGAAAATTTCAAAAGTGTCCCAATTTCTGCTTTAAACTTTAGGTACATATCAAAAATGTATCACCAAGGTGACAGAAGTCAATTCAGGTGCATGGTTTTCCATTTGGAGTCAGAAATGTGTATGGCCATATATGAAAAAAAACGTAAGCCCCGGACCCACAATTTCGATCAAAAATGAAAATTTCAAAAGTGTCCCAATTTCTGCTTTAAACTTTAGGTACATATCCAAAATGTATCACCAAGGTGACAGAAGTTAATTCTGGTGCATGGTTTTCCATTTGGAGTCAAAAATGTGTATGGCCATATATGAAAAAACGTAAGCCCCGGACCCACAATTTTGATCAAAAATGAAAATTTCAAAAGTGTCCCAATTTCTGCTTTAAACTTTAGGTACATATCCAAAATGTATCACCAAGGTGACAGAAGTTAATTCTGGTGCATGGTTTTCCATTTGGAGTCAGAAATGTGTATGGCCATATATGAAAAAAACGTAAGCCCTGGACACACAATTTTGATCAAAAATGAAAATTTCAAAAGTGTCCCAATTTCTGCTTTAAACTTTAGGTACATATCCAAAATGTATCACCAAGGTGACAGAAGTTAATTCTGGTGCATGGTTTTCCATTTGGAGTCAGAAATGTGTATGGCCATATATGAAAAAAACGTAAGCCCCGGATCCACAGTTTCGATCAAAAATGAAAATTTCTAAAGTGTCCCAATTTCTGCTTTAAACTTTAGGTACATATCCAAAATGTATCACCAAGGTGACAGAAGTTAATTCTGGTGCATGGTTTTCCAGTTGGAGTCAAAAATGTGTATGGCCGTATATGAAAAAGCGTAAGCCCCGGACCCACAATTTTGATCAAAAATGAAAATTTCAAAAGTGTCCCAATTTCTGCTTTAAACTTTAGGTACTTATCCAAAATGTATCACCAAGGTGACAGAAGTTAATTCTGGTGCATGGTTTTCCAATTGGAGACAGAAATGTGTATGGCCGTATATGAAAAAACGTAAGCCCCGGACCCACAATTTTGATCAAAAATGAAAATTTCAAAAGTGTCCCAATTTCTGCTTTAAACTTTATGTACGTATCCAAAATGTATCACCAAGGTGACAGAAGTTAATTCTGGTGCATGGTTTTCCAATTGGAGTAAGAAATGTGTATGGCCATATATGAAAAAAACGTAAGCCCCGGACCCACTATTTTGATCTAAAATGAAAATTTCAAAAGTATCCCAATTTCTGCTTTAAACTTTAGGTACATATCCAAAATGTATCACCAAGGTGACAGAAGTTAATTCTGGGGCATGGTTTTACAATTGGAGTAAGAAATGTGTATGGCCATATATGAAAAAAAACGTAAGTCCCGGACCCACAATTTTGATCTAAAATTAAAATTTCAAAAGTATCCCAATTTCTGCTTTAAACTTTAGGTACATATCCAAAATGTATCACCAAGGTGACAGAAGTTAATTCTGGTGCATGGTTTTCCAGTTGGAGTCAAAAATGTGTATGGCCATATATGAAAAAACGTAAGCCCCGGACCGACAATTTTGATCAAAAATGAAAATTTCAAAAGTGTCCCTATTTCTGCTTTAAACTTTAGGTACATATCAAAAATGTATCACCAAGGTGACAGAAGTCAATTCAGGTGCATGGTTTTCCATTTGGAGTCAGAAATGTGTATGGCCATATATGAAAAAAAACGTAAGCCCCGGACCCACAATTTCGATCAAAAATGAAAATTTCAAAAGTGTCCCAATTTCTGCTTTAAACTTTAGGTACATATCCAAAATGTATCACCAAGGTGACAGAAGTTAATTCTGGTGCATGGTTTTCCATTTGGAGTCAAAAATGTGTATGGCCATATATGAAAAAACGTAAGCCCCGGACCCACAATTTTGATCAAAAATGAAAATTTCAAAAGTGTCCCAATTTCTGCTTTAAACTTTAGGTACATATCCAAAATGTATCACCAAGGTGACAGAAGTTAATTCTGGTGCATGGTTTTCCATTTGGAGTCAGAAATGTGTATGGCCATATATGAAAAAAACGTAAGCCCTGGACACACAATTTTGATCAAAAATGAAAATTTCAAAAGTGTCCCAATTTCTGCTTTAAACTTTAGGTACATATCCAAAATGTATCACCAAGGTGACAGAAGTTAATTCTGGTGCATGGTTTTCCATTTGGAGTCAGAAATGTGTATGGCCATATATGAAAAAAACGTAAGCCCCGGATCCACAGTTTCGATCAAAAATGAAAATTTCTAAAGTGTCCCAATTTCTGCTTTAAACTTTAGGTACATATCCAAAATGTATCACCAAGGTGACAGAAGTTAATTCTGGTGCATGGTTTTCCAGTTGGAGTCAAAAATGTGTATGGCCGTATATGAAAAAGCGTAAGCCCCGGACCCACAATTTTGATCAAAAATGAAAATTTCAAAAGTGTCCCAATTTCTGCTTTAAACTTTAGGTACTTATCCAAAATGTATCACCAAGGTGACAGAAGTTAATTCTGGTGCATGGTTTTCCAATTGGAGACAGAAATGTGTATGGCCGTATATGAAAAAACGTAAGCCCCGGACCCACAATTTTGATCAAAAATGAAAATTTCAAAAGTGTCCCAATTTCTGCTTTAAACTTTATGTACGTATCCAAAATGTATCACCAAGGTGACAGAAGTTAATTCTGGTGCATGGTTTTCCAATTGGAGTAAGAAATGTGTATGGCCATATATGAAAAAAACGTAAGCCCCGGACCCACTATTTTGATCTAAAATGAAAATTTCAAAAGTATCCCAATTTCTGCTTTAAACTTTAGGTACATATCCAAAATGTATCACCAAGGTGACAGAAGTTAATTCTGGGGCATGGTTTTACAATTGGAGTAAGAAATGTGTATGGCCATATATGAAAAAAAACGTAAGTCCCGGACCCACAATTTTGATCTAAAATTAAAATTTCAAAAGTATCCCAATTTCTGCTTTAAACTTTAGGTACATATCCAAAATGTATCACCAAGGTGACAGAAGTTAATTCTGGTGCATGGTTTTCCAGTTGGAGTCAAAAATGTGTATGGCCATATATGAAAAAACGTAAGCCCCGGACCGACAATTTTGATCAAAAATGAAAATTTCAAAAGTGTCCCTATTTCTGCTTTAAACTTTAGGTACATATCCAAAATGTATCACCAAGGTGACAGAAGTTAATTCTGGTGCATGGTTTTCCATTTGGAGTCAGAAATGTGTATGGCCATATATGAAAAAAACGTAAGCCCTGGACACACAATTTTGATCAAAAATGAAAATTTCAAAAGTGTCCCAATTTCTGCTTTAAACTTTAGGTACATATCCAAAATGTATCACCAAGGTGACAGAAGTTAATTCTGGTGCATGGTTTTCCATTTGGAGTCAGAAATGTGTATGGCCATATATGACAAAAACGTAAACCCCGGACCCACAATTTCGATCAAAAATGAAAATTTCAAAAGTGTCCCAATTTCTGCTTTAAACTTTAGGTACATATCCAAAATGTATCACCAAGGTGACAGAGGTTAATTCTGGTGCATGGTTTTCCATTTGGAGTCAGAAATGTGTATGGCCATATATGAAAAAAACGTAAGCCCCGGACCCACAGTTTCGATCAAAAATGAAAATTTCTAAAGTGTCCCAATTTCTGCTTTAAACTTTAGGTACATATCCAAAATGTATCACCAAGGTGACAGAAGTTAATTCTGGTGCATGGTTTTCCAGTTGGAGTCAAAAATGTGTATGGCCGTATATGAAAAAGCGTAAGCCCCGGACCCACAATTTTGATCAAAAATGAAAATTTCAAAAGTGTCCCAATTTCTGCTTTAAACTTTAGGTACTTATCCAAAATGTATCACCAAGGTGACAGAAGTTAATTCTGGTGCATGGTTTTCCAATTGGAGACAGAAATGTGTATGGCCGTATATGAAAAAACGTAAGCCCCGGACCCACAATTTTGATCAAAAATGAAAATTTCAAAAGTGTCCCAATTTCTGCTTTAAACTTTAGGTACATATCCAAAATGTATCACCAAGGTGACAGAAGTTAATTCTGGTGCATGGTTTTCCAATTGGAGTAAGAAATGTGTATGGCCATATATGAAAAAAACGTAAGCCCCGGACCCACAATTTTGATCTAAAATGAAAATTTCAAAAGTATCCCAATTTCTGCTTTAAACTTTAGGTACATATCCAAAATGTATCACCAAGGTGACAGAAGTTAATTCTGGTTCATGGTTTTCCAATTGGAGTCAGAAATGTGTATGGCCATATATGAAAAAAACGTAAGCCTTGGACACACAATTTTGATCAAAAATGAAAATTTCAAAAGTGTCCCAATTTCTGCTTTAAACTTTAGGTACATATCCAAAATGTATCACCAAGGTGACAGAAGTTAATTCTGGTGCATGGTTTTCCATTTGGAGTTAGAAATGTGTATGGCCATATATGAAAAAAACGTAAGCCCCGGACCCACAATTTCGATCAAAAATGAAAATTTCTAAAGTGTCCCAATTTCTGCTTTAAACTTTAGGTACATATCCAAAATGTATCACCAAGGTGACAGAAGTTAATTCTGGTGCATGGTTTTCCAATTGGAGTAAGAAATGTGTATGGCCATATATGAAAAAAACGTAAGCCCCGGACCCACAATTTTGATCTAAAATGAAAATTTCAAAAGTATCCCAATTTCTGCTTTAAACTTTAGGTACATATCCAAAATGTATCACCAGGGTGACAGAAGTTAATTCTGGTGCATGGTTTTCCATTTGGAGTTAGAAATGTGTATGGCCATATATGAAAAAAACGTAAGCCCCGGACCCACAATTTCGATCAAAAATGAAAATTTCTAAAGTGTCCCAATTTCTGCTTTAAACTTTAGGTACATATCCAAAATGTATCACCAAGGTGACAGAAGTTAATTCTGGTGCATGGTTTTCCATTTGGAGTCAGAAATGTGTATGGCCATTTATGAAAAAAACGTAAGCCCTGGACACACAATTTTGATCAAAAATGAAAATTTCAAAAGTGTCCCAATTTCTGCTTTAAACTTTAGGTACATATCCAAAATGTATCACCAAGGTGACAGAGGTTAATTCTGGTGCATGGTTTTCCATTTGGAGTCAGAAATGTGTATGGCCATATATGAAAAAAACGTAAGCCCCGGACCCACAGTTTCGATCAAAAATGAAAATTTCTAAAGTGTCCCAATTTCTGCTTTAAACTTTAGGTACATATCCAAAATGTATCACCAAGGTGACAGAAGTTAATTCTGGTGCATGGTTTTCCAGTTGGAGTCAAAAATGTATATGGCCGTATATGAAAAAGCGTAAGCCCCGGACCCACAATTTTGATCAAAAATGAAAATTTCAAAAGTGTCCCAATTTCTGCTTTAAACTTTAGGTACATATCCAAAATGTATCACCAAGGTGACAGAAGTTAATTCTGGTGCATGGTTTTCCAATTGGAGTAAGACATGTGTATGGCCATATATGAAAAAAACGTAAGCCCCGGACCCACAATTTTGATCTAAAATGAAAATTTCAAAAGTGTCCCAATTTCTGCTTTAAACTTTAGGTACATATCCAAAATGTATCACCAAGGTGACAGAAGTTAATTCTGGTGCATGGTTTTCCAATTGGAGTCAGAAATGTGTATGGCCATATATGAAAAAAACGTAAGCCTTGGACACACAATTTTGATCAAAAATGAAAATTTCAAAAGTGTCCCAATTTCTGCTTTAAACTTTAGGTACATATCCAAAATGTATCACCAAGGTGACAGAAGTTAATTCTGGTGCATGGTTTTCCATTTGGAGTTAGAAATGTGTATGGCCATATATGAAAAAAACGTAAGCCCCGGACCCACAATTTCGATCAAAAATGAAAATTTCAAAAGTGTCCCAATTTCTGCTTTAAACTTTAGGTACATATCCAAAATGTATCACCAAGGTGACAGAAGTTAATTCTGGTGCATGGTTTTCCATTTGGAGTCAGAAATGTGTATGGCCATATATGAAATAAACGTAAGCCCTGGACACACAATTTTGATCAAAAATGAAAATTTCAAAAGTGTCCCAATTTCTGCTTTAAACTTTAGGTACATATCCAAAATGTATCACCAAGGTGACAGAAGTTAATTCTGGTGCATGGTTTTCCATTTGGAGTCAGAAATGTGTATGGCCATATATGAAAAAAACGTAAGCCCCGGACCCACAGTTTCGATCAAAAATGAAAATTTCTAAAGTGTCCCAATTTCTGCTTTAAACTTTAGGTACATATCCAAAATGTATCACCAAGGTGACAGAAGTTAATTCTGGTGCATGGTTTTCCAGTTGGAGTAAAAAATGTGTATGGCCGTATATGAAAAAGCGTAAGCCCCGGACCCACAATTTTGATCAAAAATGAAAATTTCAAAAGTGTCCCAATTTCTGCTTTAAACTTTAGGTACTTATCCAAAATGTATCACCAAGGTGACAGAAGTTAATTCTGGTGCATGGTTTTCCAATTGGAGACAGAAATGTGTATGGCCGTATATGAAAAAACGTAAGCCCCGGACCCACAATTTTGATCAAAAATGAAAATTTCAAAAGTGTCCCAATTTCTGCTTTAAACTTTATGTACGTATCCAAAATGTATCACCAAGGTGACAGAAGTTAATTCTGGTGCATGGTTTTCCAATTGGAGTAAGAAATGTGTATGGCCATATATGAAAAAAACGTAAGCCCCGGACCCACTATTTTGATCTAAAATGAAAATTTCAAAAGTATCCCAATTTCTGCTTTAAACTTTAGGTACATATCCAAAATGTATCACCAAGGTGACAGAAGTTAATTCTGGTGCATGGTTTTCCAGTTGGAGTCAAAAATGTGTATGGCCGTATATGAAAAAGCGTAAGCCCCGGACCCACAATTTTGATCAAAAATGAAAATTTCAAAAGTGTCCCAATTTCTGCTTTAAACTTTAGGTACTTATCCAAAATGTATCACCAAGGTGACAGAAGTTAATTCTGGTGCATGGTTTTCCAATTGGAGACAGAAATGTGTATGGCCGTATATGAAAAAACGTAAGCCCCGGACCCACAATTTTGATCAAAAATGAAAATTTCAAAAGTGTCCCAATTTCTGCTTTAAACTTTAGGTACATATCCAAAATGTATCACCAAGGTGACAGAAGTTAATTCTGGTGCATGGTTTTCCAATTGGAGTAAGAAATGTGTATGGCCATATATGAAAAAAACGTAAGCCCCGGACCCACAATTTTGATCTAAAATGAAAATTTCAAAAGTATCCCAATTTCTGCTTTAAACTTTAGGTACATATCCAAAATGTATCACCAAGGTGACAGAAGTTAATTCTGGTTCATGGTTTTCCAATTGGAGTCAGAAATGTGTATGGCCATATATGAAAAAAACGTAAGCCTTGGACACACAATTTTGATCAAAAATGAAAATTTCAAAAGTGTCCCAATTTCTGCTTTAAACTTTAGGTACATATCCAAAATGTATCACCAAGGTGACAGAAGTTAATTCTGGTGCATGGTTTTCCATTTGGAGTCAGAAATGTGTATGGCCATATATGAAAAAAACGTAAGCCCCGGACCCACAGTTTCGATCAAAAATGAAAATTTCTAAAGTGTCCCAATTTCTGCTTTAAACTTTAGGTACATATCCAAAATGTATCACCAAGGTGACAGAAGTTAATTCTGGTGCATGGTTTTCCAGTTGGAGTCAAAAATGTGTATGGCCGTATATGAAAAAGCGTAAGCCCCGGACCCACAATTTTGATCAAAAATGAAAATTTCAAAAGTGTCCCAATTTCTGCTTTAAACTTTAGGTACTTATCCAAAATGTATCACCAAGGTGACAGAAGTTAATTCTGGTGCATGGTTTTCCAATTGGAGACAGAAATGTGTATGGCCGTATATGAAAAAACGTAAGCCCCGGACCCACAATTTTGATCAAAAATGAAAATTTCAAAAGTGTCCCAATTTCTGCTTTAAACTTTATGTACGTATCCAAAATGTATCACCAAGGTGACAGAAGTTAATTCTGGTGCATGGTTTTCCAATTGGAGTAAGAAATGTGTATGGCCATATATGAAAAAAACGTAAGCCCCGGACCCACTATTTTGATCTAAAATGAAAATTTCAAAAGTATCCCAATTTCTGCTTTAAACTTTAGGTACATATCCAAAATGTATCACCAAGGTGACAGAAGTTAATTCTGGTGCATGGTTTTACAATTGGAGTAAGAAATGTGTATGGCCATATATGAAAAAAACGTAAGTCCCGGACCCACAATTTTGATCTAAAATGAAAATTTCAAAAGTATCCCAATTTCTGCTTTAAACTTTAGGTACATATCCAAAATGTATCACCAAGGTGACAGAAGTTAATTCTGGTGCATGGTTTTCCAGTTGGAGACAAAAATGTGTATGGCCATATATGAAAAAACGTAAGCCCCGGACCGACAATTTTGATCAAAAATGAAAATTTCAAAAGTGTCCCTATTTCTGCTTTAAACTTTAGGTACATATCCAAAATGTATCACCAAGGTGACAGAAGTTAATTCTGGTGCATGGTTTTCCATTTGGAGTCAGAAATGTGTATGGCCATATATGAAAAAAACGTAAGCCCTGGACACACAATTTTGATCAAAAATGAAAATTTCAAAAGTGTCCCAATTTCTGCTTTAAACTTTAGGTACATATCCAAAATGTATCACCAAGGTGACAGAAGTTAATTCTGGTGCATGGTTTTCCATTTGGAGTCAGAAATGTGTATGGCCATATAAGACAAAAACGTAAGCCCCGGACCCACAATTTCGATCAAAAATGAAAATTTCAAAAGTGTCCCAATTTCTGCTTTAAACTTTAGGTACATATCCAAAATGTATCACCAAGGTGACAGAGGTTAATTCTGGTGCATGGTTTTCCATTTGGAGTCAGAAATGTGTATGGCCATATATGAAAAAAATGTAAGCCCCGGACCCACAGTTTCGATCAAAAATGAAAATTTCTAAAGTGTCCCAATTTCTGCTTTAAACTTTAGGTACATATCCAAAATGTATCACCAAGGTGACAGAAGTTAATTCTGGTGCATGGTTTTCCAGTTGGAGTAAAAAATGTGTATGGCCGTATATGAAAAAGCGTAAGCCCCGGACCCACAATTTTGATCAAAAATGAAAATTTCAAAAGTGTCCCAATTTCTGCTTTAAACTTTAGGTACATATCCAAAATGTATCACCAAGGTGACAGAAGTTAATTCTGGTGCATGGTTTTCCAATTGGAGTAAGAAATGTGTATGGCCATATATGAAAAAAACGTAAGCCCCGGACCCACAATTTTGATCTAAAATGAAAATTTCAAAAGTATCCCAATTTCTGCTTTAAACTTTAGGTACATATCCAAAATGTATCACCAAGGTGACAGAAGTTAATTCTGGTTCATGGTTTTCCAATTGGAGTCAGAAATGTGTATGGCCATATATGAAAAAAACGTAAGCCTTGGACACACAATTTTGATCAAAAATGAAAATTTCAAAAGTGTCCCAATTTCTGCTTTAAACTTTAGGTACATATCCAAAATGTATCACCAAGGTGACAGAAGTTAATTCTGGTGCATGGTTTTCCATTTGGAGTTAGAAATGTGTATGGCCATATATGAAAAAAACGTAAGCCCCGGACCCACAATTTCGATCAAAAATAAAAATTTCTAAAGTGTCCCAATTTCTGCTTTAAACTTTAGGTACATATCCAAAATGTATCACCAAGGTGACAGAAGTTAATTCTGGTGCATGGTTTTCCAATTGGAGTAAGAAATGTGTATGGCCATATATGAAAAAAACGTAAGCCCCGGACCCACAATTTTGATCTAAAATGAAAATTTCAAAAGTATCCCAATTTCTGCTTTAAACTTTAGGTACATATCCAAAATGTATCACCAGGGTGACAGAAGTTAATTCTGGTGCATGGTTTTCCATTTGGAGTTAGAAATGTGTATGGCCATATATGAAAAAAACGTAAGCCCCGGACCCACAATTTCGATCAAAAATGAAAATTTCTAAAGTGTCCAAATTTCTGCTTTAAACTTTAGGTACATATCCAAAATGTATCACCAAGGTGACAGAAGTTAATTCTGGTGCATGGTTTTCCATTTGGAGTCAGAAATGTGTATGGCCATTTATGAAAAAAACGTAAGCCCTGGACACACAATTTTGATCAAAAATGAAAATTTCAAAAGTGTCCCAATTTCTGCTTTAAACTTTAGGTACATATCCAAAATGTATCACCAAGGTGACAGAGGTTAATTCTGGTGCATGGTTTTCCATTTGGAGTCAGAAATGTGTATGGCCATATATGAAAAAAACGTAAGCCCCGGACCCACAGTTTCGATCAAAAATGAAAATTTCTAAAGTGTCCCAATTTCTGCTTTAAACTTTAGGTACATATCCAAAATGTATCACCAAGGTGACAGAAGTTAATTCTGGTGCATGGTTTTCCAGTTGGAGTCAAAAATGTGTATGGCCGTATATGAAAAAGCGTAAGCCCCGGACCCACAATTTTGATCAAAAATGAAAATTTCAAAAGTGTCCCAATTTCTGCTTTAAACTTTAGGTACTTATCCAAAATGTATCACCAAGGTGACAGAAGTTAATTCTGGTGCATGGTTTTCCAATTGGAGACAGAAATGTGTATGGCCGTATATGAAAAAACGTAAGCCCCGGACCCACAATTTTGATCAAAAATGAAAATTTCAAAAGTGTCCCAATTTCTGCTTTAAACTTTAGGTACATATCCAAAATGTATCACCAAGGTGACAGAAGTTAATTCTGGTGCATGGTTTTCCAATTGGAGTAAGAAATGTGTATGGCCATATATGAAAAAAACGTAAGCCCCGGACCCACAATTTTGATCTAAAATGAAAATTTCAAAAGTATCCCAATTTCTGCTTTAAACTTTAGGTACATATCCAAAATGTATCACCAAGGTGACAGAAGTTAATTCTGGTTCAGGGTTTTCCAATTGGAGTCAGAAATGTGTATGGCCATATATGAAAAAAACGTAAGCCTTGGACACACAATTTTGATCAAAAATGAAAATTTCAAAAGTGTCCCAATTTCTGCTTTAAACTTTAGGTACATATCCAAAATGTATCACCAAGGTGACAGAAGTTAATCCTGGTGCATGGTTTTCCTTTTGGAGTTAGAAATGTGTATGGCCATATATGAAAAAAACGTAAGCCCCGGACCCACAATTTCGATCAAAAATGAAAATTTCAAAAGTGTCCCAATTTCTGCTTTAAACTTTAGGTACATATCCAAAATGTATCACCAAGGTGACAGAAGTTAATTCTGGTGCATGGTTTTCCATTTGGAGTCAGAAATGTGTATGGCCATATATGAAAAAAACGTAAGCCCCGGACCCACAGTTTCGATCAAAAATGAAAATTTCTAAAGTGTCCCAATTTCTGCTTTAAACTTTAGGTACATATCCAAAATGTATCACCAAGGTGACAGAAGTTAATTCTGGTGCATGGTTTTCCAGTTGGAGTCAAAAATGTGTATGGCCGTATATGAAAAAGCGTAAGCCCCGGACCCACAATTTTGATCAAAAATGAAAATTTCAAAAGTGTCCCAATTTCTGCTTTAAACTTTAGGTACTTATCCAAAATGTATCACCAAGGTGACAGAAGTTAATTCTGGTGCATGGTTTTCCAATTGGAGACAGAAATGTGTATGGCCGTATATGAAAAAACGTAAGCCCCGGACCCACAATTTTGATCAAAAATGAAAATTTCAAAAGTGTCCCAATTTCTGCTTTAAACTTTATGTACGTATCCAAAATGTATCACCAAGGTGACAGAAGTTAATTCTGGTGCATGGTTTTCCAATTGGAGTAAGAAATGTGTATGGCCATATATGAAAAAAACGTAAGCCCCGGACCCACTATTTTGATCTAAAATGAAAATTTCAAAAGTATCCCAATTTCTGCTTTAAACTTTAGGTACATATCCAAAATGTATCACCAAGGTGACAGAAGTTAATTCTGGTGCATGGTTTTACAATTGGAGTAAGAAATGTGTATGGCCATATATGAAAAAAACGTAAGTCCCGGACCCACAATTTTGATCTAAAATGAAAATTTCAAAAGTATCCCTATTTCTGCTTTAAACTTTAGGTACATATCCAAAATGTATCACCAAGGTGACAGAAGTTAATTCTGGTGCATGGTTTTCCATTTGGAGTCAGAAATGTGTATGGCCATATATGAAAAAAACGTAAGCCCTGGACACACAATTTTGATCAAAAATGAAAATTTCAAAAGTGTCCCAATTTCTGCTTTAAACTTTAGGTACATATCCAAAATGTATCACCAAGGTGACAGAAGTTAATTCTGGTGCATGGTTTTCCATTTGGAGTCAGAAATGTGTATGGCCATATAAGACAAAAACGTAAGCCCCGGACCCACAATTTCGATCAAAAATGAAAATTTCAAAAGTGTCCCAATTTCTGCTTTAAACTTTAGGTACATATCCAAAATGTATCACCAAGGTGACAGAGGTTAATTCAGGTGCATGGTTTTCCATTTGGAGTCAGAAATGTGTATGGCCATATATGAAAAAAAACGTAAGCCCCGGACCCACAGTTTCGATCAAAAATGAAAATTTCTAAAGTGTCCCAATTTCTGCTTTAAACTTTAGGTACATATCCAAAATGTATCACCAAGGTGACAGAAGTTAATTCTGGTGCATGGTTTTCCAGTTGGAGTAAAAAATGTGTATGGCCGTATATGAAAAAGCGTAAGCCCCGGACCCACAATTTTGATCAAAAATGAAAATTTCAAAAGTGTCCCAATTTCTGCTTTAAACTTTAGGTACTTATCCAAAATGTATCACCAAGGTGACAGAAGTTAATTCTGGTGCATGGTTTTCCAATTGGAGACAGAAATGTGTATGGCCGTATATGAAATAACGTAAGCCCCGGACCCACAATTTTGATCAAAAATGAAAATTTCAAAAGTGTCCCAATTTCTGCTTTAAACTTTAGGTACATATCCAAAATGTATCACCAAGGTGACAGAAGTTAATTCTGGTGCATGGTTTTCCAATTGGAGTAAGAAATGTGTATGGCCATATATGAAAAAAACGTAAGCCCCGGACCCACAATTTTGATCATAAATGAAAATTTCAAAAGTATCCCAATTTCTGCTTTAAACTTTAGGTACATATCCAAAATGTATCACCAAGGTGACAGAAGTTAATTCTGGTTCATGGTTTTCCAATTGGAGTCAGAAATGTGTATGGCCATATATGAAAAAAACGTAAGCCTTGGACACACAATTTTGATCAAAAATGAAAATTTCAAAAGTGTCCCAATTTCTGCTTTAAACTTTAGGTACATATCCAAAATGTATCACCAAGGTGACAGAAGTTAATTCTGGTGCATGGTTTTCCATTTGGAGTTAGAAATGTGTATGGCCATATATGAAAAAAACGTAAGCCCCGGACCCACAATTTCGATCAAAAATGAAAATTTCTAAAGTGTCCCAATTTCTGCTTTAAACTTTAGGTACATATCCAAAATGTATCACCAAGGTGACAGAAGTTAATTCTGGTGCATGGTTTTCCAATTGGAGTAAGAAATGTGTATGGCCATATATGAAAAAAACGTAAGCCCCGGACCCACAATTTTGATCTAAAATGAAAATTTCAAAAGTATCCCAATTTCTGCTTTAAACTTTAGGTACATATCCAAAATGTATCACCAGGGTGACAGAAGTTAATTCTGGTGCATGGTTTTCCATTTGGAGTTAGAAATGTGTATGGCCATATATGAAAAAAACGTAAGCCCCGGACCCACAATTTCGATCAAAAATGAAAATTTCTAAAGTGTCCAAATTTCTGCTTTAAACTTTAGGTACATATCCAAAATGTATCACCAAGGTGACAGAAGTTAATTCTGGTGCATGGTTTTCCATTTGGAGTCAGAAATGTGTATGGCCATTTATGAAAAAAACGTAAGCCCTGGACACACAATTTTGATCAAAAATGAAAATTTCAAAAGTGTCCCAATTTCTGCTTTAAACTTTAGGTACATATCCAAAATGTATCACCAAGGTGACAGAGGTTAATTCTGGTGCATGGTTTTCCATTTGGAGTCAGAAATGTGTATGGCCATATATGAAAAAAACATAAGCCCCGGACCCACAGTTTCGATCAAAAATGAAAATTTCTAAAGTGTCCCAATTTCTGCTTTAAACTTTAGGTACATATCCAAAATGTATCACCAAGGTGACAGAAGTTAATTCTGGTGCATGGTTTTCCAGTTGGAGTCAAAAATGTGTATGGCCGTATATGAAAAAGCGTAAGCCCCGGACCCACAATTTTGATCAAAAATGAAAATTTCAAAAGTGTCCCAATTTCTGCTTTAAACTTTAGGTACTTATCCAAAATGTATCACCAAGGTGACAGAAGTTAATTCTGGTGCATGGTTTTCCAATTGGAGACAGAAATGTGTATGGCCGTATATGAAAAAACGTAAGCCCCGGACCCACAATTTTGATCAAAAATGAAAATTTCAAAAGTGTCCCAATTTCTGCTTTAAACTTTAGGTACATATCCAAAATGTATCACCAAGGTGACAGAAGTTAATTCTGGTGCATGGTTTTCCAATTGGAGTAAGAAATGTGTATGGCCATATATGAAAAAAACGTAAGCCCCGGACCCACAATTTTGATCTAAAATGAAAATTTCAAAAGTATCCCAATTTCTGCTTTAAACTTTAGGTACATATCCAAAATGTATCACCAAGGTGACAGAAGTTAATTCTGGTTCATGGTTTTCCAATTGGAGTCAGAAATGTGTATGGCCATATATGAAAAAAACGTAAGCCTTGGACACACAATTTTGATCAAAAATGAAAATTTCAAAAGTGTCCCAATTTCTGCTTTAAACTTTAGGTACATATCCAAAATGTATCACCAAGGTGACAGAAGTTAATTCTGGTGCATGGTTTTCCATTTGGAGTTAGAAATGTGTATGGCCATATATGAAAAAAACGTAAGCCCCGGACCCACAATTTCGATCAAAAATGAAAATTTCTAAAGTGTCCCAATTTCTGCTTTAAACTTTAGGTACATATCCAAAATGTATCACCAAGGTGACAGAAGTTAATTCTGGTGCATGGTTTTCCATTTGGAGTCAGAAATGTGTATGGCCATATATGAAAAAAACGTAAGCCCTGGACACACAATTTTGATCAAAAATGAAAATTTCAAAAGTGTCCCAATTTCTGCTTTAAACTGTAGGTACATATCCAAAATGTATCACCAAGGTGACAGAAGTTAATTCTGGTGCATGGTTTTCCATTTGGAGTCAGAAATGTGTATGGCCATATATAAAAAAAAACGTAAGCCCCGGACCCACAATTTCGATCAAAAATGAAAATTTCAAAAGTGTCCCAATTTCTGCTTTAAACTTTAGGTACATATCCAAAATGTATCACCAAGGTGACAGAAGTTAATTCTGGTGCATGGTTTTCCATTTGGAGTCAGAAATGTGTATGGCCATATATGAAAAAAACGTAAGCCCCGGACCCACAGTTTCGATCAAAAATGAAAATTTCTAAAGTGTCCCAATTTCTGCTTTAAACTTTAGGTACATATCCAAAATGTATCACCAAGGTGACAGAAGTTAATTCTGGTGCATGGTTTTCCAGTTGGAGTCAAAAATGTGTATGGCCGTATATGAAAAAGCGTAAGCCCCGGACCCACAATTTTGATCAAAAATGAAAATGTCAAAAGTGTCCCAATTTCTGCTTTAAACTTTAGGTACTTATCCAAAATGTATCACCAAGGTGACAGAAGTTAATTCTGGTGCATGGTTTTCCAATTGGAGACAGAAATGTGTATGGCCGTATATGAAAAAACGTAAGCCCCGGACCCACAATTTTGATCAAAAATGAAAATTTCAAAAGTGTCCCAATTTCTGCTTTAAACTTTAGGTACATATCCAAAATGTATCACCAAGGTGACAGAAGTTAATTCTGGTGCATGGTTTTCCAATTGGAGTAAGAAATGTGTATGGCCATATATGAAAAAAACGTAAGCCCCGGACCCACAATTTTGATCTAAAATGAAAATTTCAAAAGTGTCCCAATTTCTGCTTTAAACTTTAGGTACATATCCAAAATGTATCACCAAGGTGACAGAAGTTAATTCTGGTGTATGGTTTTCCATTTGGAGTCAGAAATGTGTATGGCCATATATGAAAAAAACGTAAGCCCTGGACACACAATTTTGATCATAAATGAAAATTTCAAAAGTGTCCCAATTTCTGCTTTAAACTTTAGGTACATATCAAAAATGTATCACCAAGGTGACAGAAGTCAATTCAGGTGCATGGTTTTCCATTTGGAGTCAGAAATGTGTATGGCCATATATGAAAAAAAACGTAAGCCCCGGACCCACAATTTCGATCAAAAATGAAAATTTCAAAAGTGTCCCAATTTCTGCTTTAAACTTTAGGTACATATCCAAAATGTATCACCAAGGTGACAGAAGTTAATTCTGGTGCATGGTTTTCCATTTGGAGTCAGAAATGTGTATGGCCATATATGAAAAAAACATAAGCCCGGGACACACAATTTTGATCAAAAATGAAAATTTCAAAAGTGTCCCAATTTCTGCTTTAAACTTTAGGTACATATCCAAAATGTATCACCAAGGTGACAGAAGTTAATTCTGGTGCATGGTTTTCCAATTGGAGTAAGAAATGTGTATGGCCATATATGAAAAAAACGTAAGCCCCGGACCCACAATTTTGATCTAAAATGAAAATTTCAAAAGTGTCCCAATTTCTGCTTTAAACTTTAGGTACATATCCAAAATGTATCACCAAGGTGACAGAAGTTAATTCTGGTGCATGGTTTTCCATTTGGAGTCAGAAATGTGTATGGCCATATATGAAAAAAACATAAGCCCCGGACCCACAGTTTCGATCAAAAATGAAAATTTCTAAAGTGTCCCAATTTCTGCTTTAAACTTTAGGTACATATCCAAAATGTATCACCAAGGTGACAGAAGTTAATTCTGGTGCATGGTTTTCCAGTTGAAGTCAAAAATGTGTATGGCCGTATATGAAAAAGCGTAAGCCCCGGACCCACAATTTTGATCAAAAATGAAAATGTCAAAAGTGTCCCAATTTCTGCTTTAAACTTTAGGTACTTATCCAAAATGTATCACCAAGGTGACAGAAGTTAATTCTGGTGCATGGTTTTCCAATTGGAGACAGAAATGTGTATGGCCGTATATGAAAAAACGTAAGCCCCGGACCCACAATTTTGATCAAAAATGAAAATTTCAAAAGTGTCCCAATTTCTGCTTTAAACTTTAGGTACATATCCAAAATGTATCACCAAGGTGACAGAAGTTAATTCTGGTGCATGGTTTTCCAATTGGAGTAAGAAATGTGTATGGCCATATATGAAAAAAACGTAAGCCCCGGACCCACAATTTTGATCTAAAATGAAAATTTCAAAAGTGTCCCAATTTCTGCTTTAAACTTTAGGTACATATCCAAAATGTATCACCAAGGTGACAGAAGTTAATTCTGGTGTATGGTTTTCCATTTGGAGTCAGAAATGTGTATGGCCATATATGAAAAAAACGTAAGCCCTGGACACACAATTTTGATCATAAATGAAAATTTCAAAAGTGTTCCAATTTCTGCTTTAAACTTTAGGTACATATCAAAAATGTATCACCAAGGTGACAGAAGTCAATTCAGGTGCATGGTTTTCCATTTGGAGTCAGAAATGTGTATGGCCATATATGAAAAAAAACGTAAGCCCCGGACCCACAATTTCGATCAAAAATGAAAATTTCAAAAGTGTCCCAATTTCTGCTTTAAACTTTAGGTACATATCCAAAATGTATCACCAAGGTGACAGAAGTTAATTCTGGTGCATGGTTTTCCATTTGGAGTCAGAAATGTGTATGGCCATATATGAAAAAAACATAAGCCCTGGACACACAATTTTGATCAAAAATGAAAATTTCAAAAGTGTCCCAATTTCTGCTTTAAACTTTAGGTACATATCCAAAATGTATCACCAAGGTGAAAGAAGTTAATTCTGGTGCATGGTTTTCCATTTGGAGTTAGAAATGTGTATGGCCATATATGAAAAAAACGTAAGCCCTGGACCCACAATTTCGATCAAAAATGAAAATTTCTAAAGTGTCCCAATTTCTGCTTTAAACTTTAGGTACATATCCAAAATGTATCACCAAGGTGACAGAAGTTAATTCTGGTGCATGGTTTTCCATTTGGAGTCAGAAATGTGTATGGCCATATATGAAAAAAACGTAAGTCCCGGACCCACAATTTTGATCTAAAATGAAAATTTCAAAAGAATCCCAATTTCTGCTTTAAACTTTAGGTACTTATCCAAAATGTATCACCAAGGTGACAGAAGTTAATTCTGGTGCATGGTTTTCCAATTGGAGACAGAAATGTGTATGGCCGTATATGAAAAAACGTAAGCCCCGGACCCACAATTTTGATCAAAAATGAAAATTTCAAAAGTGTCCCAATTTCTGCTTTAAACTTTATGTACGTATCCAAAATGTATCACCAAGGTGACAGAAGTTAATTCTGGTGCATGGTTTTCCAATTGGAGTAAGAAATGTGTATGGCCATATATGAAAAAAACGTAAGCCCCGGACCCACTATTTTGATCTAAAATGAAAATTTCAAAAGTATCCCAATTTCTGCTTTAAACTTTAGGTACATATCCAAAATGTATCACCAAGGTGACAGAAGTTAATTCTGGTGCATGGTTTTCCAGTTGGAGTCAAAAATGTGTATGGCCGTATATGAAAAAGCGTAAGCCCCGGACCCACAATTTTGATCAAAAATGAAAATTTCAAAAGTGTCCCAATTTCTGCTTTAAACTTTAGGTACTTATCCAAAATGTATCACCAAGGTGACAGAAGTTAATTCTGGTGCATGGTTTTCCAATTGGAGACAGAAATGTGTATGGCCGTATATGAAAAAACGTAAGCCCCGGACCCACAATTTTGATCAAAAATGAAAATTTCAAAAGTGTCCCAATTTCTGCTTTAAACTTTAGGTACATATCCAAAATGTATCACCAAGGTGACAGAAGTTAATTCTGGTGCATGGTTTTCCAATTGGAGTAAGAAATGTGTATGGCCATATATGAAAAAAACGTAAGCCCCGGACCCACAATTTTGATCTAAAATGAAAATTTCAAAAGTATCCCAATTTCTGCTTTAAACTTTAGGTACATATCCAAAATGTATCACCAAGGTGACAGAAGTTAATTCTGGTTCATGGTTTTCCAATTGGAGTCAGAAATGTGTATGGCCATATATGAAAAAAACGTAAGCCTTGGACACACAATTTTGATCAAAAATGAAAATTTCAAAAGTGTCCCAATTTCTGCTTTAAACTTTAGGTACATATCCAAAATGTATCACCAAGGTGACAGAAGTTAATTCTGGTGCATGGTTTTCCATTTGGAGTCAGAAATGTGTATGGCCATATATGAAAAAAACGTAAGCCCCGGACCCACAGTTTCGATCAAAAATGAAAATTTCTAAAGTGTCCCAATTTCTGCTTTAAACTTTAGGTACATATCCAAAATGTATCACCAAGGTGACAGAAGTTAATTCTGGTGCATGGTTTTCCAGTTGGAGTCAAAAATGTGTATGGCCGTATATGAAAAAGCGTAAGCCCCGGACCCACAATTTTGATCAAAAATGAAAATTTCAAAAGTGTCCCAATTTCTGCTTTAAACTTTAGGTACTTATCCAAAATGTATCACCAAGGTGACAGAAGTTAATTCTGGTGCATGGTTTTCCAATTGGAGACAGAAATGTGTATGGCCGTATATGAAAAAACGTAAGCCCCGGACCCACAATTTTGATCAAAAATGAAAATTTCAAAAGTGTCCCAATTTCTGCTTTAAACTTTATGTACGTATCCAAAATGTATCACCAAGGTGACAGAAGTTAATTCTGGTGCATGGTTTTCCAATTGGAGTAAGAAATGTGTATGGCCATATATGAAAAAAACGTAAGCCCCGGACCCACTATTTTGATCTAAAATGAAAATTTCAAAAGTATCCCAATTTCTGCTTTAAACTTTAGGTACATATCCAAAATGTATCACCAAGGTGACAGAAGTTAATTCTGGTGCATGGTTTTACAATTGGAGTAAGAAATGTGTATGGCCATATATGAAAAAAACGTAAGTCCCGGACCCACAATTTTGATCTAAAATGAAAATTTCAAAAGTATCCCAATTTCTGCTTTAAACTTTAGGTACATATCCAAAATGTATCACCAAGGTGACAGAAGTTAATTCTGGTGCATGGTTTTCCAGTTGGAGACAAAAATGTGTATGGCCATATATGAAAAAACGTAAGCCCCGGACCGACAATTTTGATCAAAAATGAAAATTTCAAAAGTGTCCCTATTTCTGCTTTAAACTTTAGGTACATATCCAAAATGTATCACCAAGGTGACAGAAGTTAATTCTGGTGCATGGTTTTCCATTTGGAGTCAGAAATGTGTATGGCCATATAAGACAAAAACGTAAGCCCCGGACCCACAATTTCGATCAAAAATGAAAATTTCAAAAGTGTCCCAATTTCTGCTTTAAACTTTAGGTACATATCCAAAATGTATCACCAAGGTGACAGAGGTTAATTCTGGTGCATGGTTTTCCATTTGGAGTCAGAAATGTGTATGGCCATATATGAAAAAAATGTAAGCCCCGGACCCACAGTTTCGATCAAAAATGAAAATTTCTAAAGTGTCCCAATTTCTGCTTTAAACTTTAGGTACATATCCAAAATGTATCACCAAGGTGACAGAAGTTAATTCTGGTGCATGGTTTTCCAGTTGGAGTAAAAAATGTGTATGGCCGTATATGAAAAAGCGTAAGCCCCGGACCCACAATTTTGATCAAAAATGAAAATTTCAAAAGTGTCCCAATTTCTGCTTTAAACTTTAGGTACATATCCAAAATGTATCACCAAGGTGACAGAAGTTAATTCTGGTGCATGGTTTTCCAATTGGAGTAAGAAATGTGTATGGCCATATATGAAAAAAACGTAAGCCCCGGACCCACAATTTTGATCTAAAATGAAAATTTCAAAAGTATCCCAATTTCTGCTTTAAACTTTAGGTACATATCCAAAATGTATCACCAAGGTGACAGAAGTTAATTCTGGTTCATGGTTTTCCAATTGGAGTCAGAAATGTGTATGGCCATATATGAAAAAAACGTAAGCCTTGGACACACAATTTTGATCAAAAATGAAAATTTCAAAAGTGTCCCAATTTCTGCTTTAAACTTTAGGTACATATCCAAAATGTATCACCAAGGTGACAGAAGTTAATTCTGGTGCATGGTTTTCCATTTGGAGTTAGAAATGTGTATGGCCATATATGAAAAAAACGTAAGCCCCGGACCCACAATTTCGATCAAAAATAAAAATTTCTAAAGTGTCCCAATTTCTGCTTTAAACTTTAGGTACATATCCAAAATGTATCACCAAGGTGACAGAAGTTAATTCTGGTGCATGGTTTTCCAATTGGAGTAAGAAATGTGTATGGCCATATATGAAAAAAACGTAAGCCCCGGACCCACAATTTTGATCTAAAATGAAAATTTCAAAAGTATCCCAATTTCTGCTTTAAACTTTAGGTACATATCCAAAATGTATCACCAGGGTGACAGAAGTTAATTCTGGTGCATGGTTTTCCATTTGGAGTTAGAAATGTGTATGGCCATATATGAAAAAAACGTAAGCCCCGGACCCACAATTTCGATCAAAAATGAAAATTTCTAAAGTGTCCAAATTTCTGCTTTAAACTTTAGGTACATATCCAAAATGTATCACCAAGGTGACAGAAGTTAATTCTGGTGCATGGTTTTCCATTTGGAGTCAGAAATGTGTATGGCCATTTATGAAAAAAACGTAAGCCCTGGACACACAATTTTGATCAAAAATGAAAATTTCAAAAGTGTCCCAATTTCTGCTTTAAACTTTAGGTACATATCCAAAATGTATCACCAAGGTGACAGAGGTTAATTCTGGTGCATGGTTTTCCATTTGGAGTCAGAAATGTGTATGGCCATATATGAAAAAAACGTAAGCCCCGGACCCACAGTTTCGATCAAAAATGAAAATTTCTAAAGTGTCCCAATTTCTGCTTTAAACTTTAGGTACATATCCAAAATGTATCACCAAGGTGACAGAAGTTAATTCTGGTGCATGGTTTTCCAGTTGGAGTCAAAAATGTGTATGGCCGTATATGAAAAAGCGTAAGCCCCGGACCCACAATTTTGATCAAAAATGAAAATTTCAAAAGTGTCCCAATTTCTGCTTTAAACTTTAGGTACTTATCCAAAATGTATCACCAAGGTGACAGAAGTTAATTCTGGTGCATGGTTTTCCAATTGGAGACAGAAATGTGTATGGCCGTATATGAAAAAACGTAAGCCCCGGACCCACAATTTTGATCAAAAATGAAAATTTCAAAAGTGTCCCAATTTCTGCTTTAAACTTTAGGTACATATCCAAAATGTATCACCAAGGTGACAGAAGTTAATTCTGGTGCATGGTTTTCCAATTGGAGTAAGAAATGTGTATGGCCATATATGAAAAAAACGTAAGCCCCGGACCCACAATTTTGATCTAAAATGAAAATTTCAAAAGTATCCCAATTTCTGCTTTAAACTTTAGGTACATATCCAAAATGTATCACCAAGGTGACAGAAGTTAATTCTGGTTCAGGGTTTTCCAATTGGAGTCAGAAATGTGTATGGCCATATATGAAAAAAACGTAAGCCTTGGACACACAATTTTGATCAAAAATGAAAATTTCAAAAGTGTCCCAATTTCTGCTTTAAACTTTAGGTACATATCCAAAATGTATCACCAAGGTGACAGAAGTTAATCCTGGTGCATGGTTTTCCTTTTGGAGTTAGAAATGTGTATGGCCATATATGAAAAAAACGTAAGCCCCGGACCCACAATTTCGATCAAAAATGAAAATTTCAAAAGTGTCCCAATTTCTGCTTTAAACTTTAGGTACATATCCAAAATGTATCACCAAGGTGACAGAAGTTAATTCTGGTGCATGGTTTTCCATTTGGAGTCAGAAATGTGTATGGCCATATATGAAAAAAACGTAAGCCCCGGACCCACAGTTTCGATCAAAAATGAAAATTTCTAAAGTGTCCCAATTTCTGCTTTAAACTTTAGGTACATATCCAAAATGTATCACCAAGGTGACAGAAGTTAATTCTGGTGCATGGTTTTCCAGTTGGAGTCAAAAATGTGTATGGCCGTATATGAAAAAGCGTAAGCCCCGGACCCACAATTTTGATCAAAAATGAAAATTTCAAAAGTGTCCCAATTTCTGCTTTAAACTTTAGGTACTTATCCAAAATGTATCACCAAGGTGACAGAAGTTAATTCTGGTGCATGGTTTTCCAATTGGAGACAGAAATGTGTATGGCCGTATATGAAAAAACGTAAGCCCCGGACCCACAATTTTGATCAAAAATGAAAATTTCAAAAGTGTCCCAATTTCTGCTTTAAACTTTAGGTACATATCCAAAATGTATCACCAAGGTGACAGAAGTTAATTCTGGTGCATGGTTTTCCAATTGGAGTAAGAAATGTGTATGGCCATATATGAAAAAAACGTAAGCCCCGGACCCACAATTTTGATCTAAAATGAAAATTTCAAAAGTATCCCAATTTCTGCTTTAAACTTTAGGTACATATCCAAAATGTATCACCAAGGTGACAGAAGTTAATTCTGGTTCATGGTTTTCCAATTGGAGTCAGAAATGTGTATGGCCATATATGAAAAAAACGTAAGCCTTGGACACACAATTTTGATCAAAAATGAAAATTTCAAAAGTGTCCCAATTTCTGCTTTAAACTTTAGGTACATATCCAAAATGTATCACCAAGGTGACAGAAGTTAATTCTGGTGCATGGTTTTCCATTTGGAGTTAGAAATGTGTATGGCCATATATGAAAAAAACGTAAGCCCCGGACCCACAATTTCGATCAAAAATGAAAATTTCTAAAGTGTCCCAATTTCTGCTTTAAACTTTAGGTACATATCCAAAATGTATCACCAAGGTGACAGAAGTTAATTCTGGTGCATGGTTTTCCATTTGGAGTCAGAAATGTGTATGGCCATATATGAAAAAAACGTAAGCCCTGGACACACAATTTTGATCAAAAATGAAAATTTCAAAAGTGTCCCAATTTCTGCTTTAAACTGTAGGTACATATCCAAAATGTATCACCAAGGTGACAGAAGTTAATTCTGGTGCATGGTTTTCCATTTGGAGTCAGAAATGTGTATGGCCATATATGAAAAAAAACGTAAGCCCCGGACCCACAATTTCGATCAAAAATGAAAATTTCAAAAGTGTCCCAATTTCTGCTTTAAACTTTAGGTACATATCCAAAATGTATCACCAAGGTGACAGAAGTTAATTCTGGTGCATGGTTTTCCATTTGGAGTCAGAAATGTGTATGGCCATATATGAAAAAAACGTAAGCCCCGGACCCACAGTTTCGATCAAAAATGAAAATTTCTAAAGTGTCCCAATTTCTGCTTTAAACTTTAGGTACATATCCAAAATGTATCACCAAGGTGACAGAAGTTAATTCTGGTGCATGGTTTTCCAGTTGGAGTCAAAAATGTGTATGGCCGTATATGAAAAAGCGTAAGCCCCGGACCCACAATTTTGATCAAAAATGAAAATGTCAAAAGTGTCCCAATTTCTGCTTTAAACTTTAGGTACTTATCCAAAATGTATCACCAAGGTGACAGAAGTTAATTCTGGTGCATGGTTTTCCAATTGGAGACAGAAATGTGTATGGCCGTATATGAAAAAACGTAAGCCCCGGACCCACAATTTTGATCAAAAATGAAAATTTCAAAAGTGTCCCAATTTCTGCTTTAAACTTTAGGTACATATCCAAAATGTATCACCAAGGTGACAGAAGTTAATTCTGGTGCATGGTTTTCCAATTGGAGTAAGAAATGTGTATGGCCATATATGAAAAAAACGTAAGCCCCGGACCCACAATTTTGATCTAAAATGAAAATTTCAAAAGTGTCCCAATTTCTGCTTTAAACTTTAGGTACATATCCAAAATGTATCACCAAGGTGACAGAAGTTAATTCTGGTGTATGGTTTTCCATTTGGAGTCAGAAATGTGTATGGCCATATATGAAAAAAACGTAAGCCCTGGACACACAATTTTGATCATAAATGAAAATTTCAAAAGTGTCCCAATTTCTGCTTTAAACTTTAGGTACATATCAAAAATGTATCACCAAGGTGACAGAAGTCAATTCAGGTGCATGGTTTTCCATTTGGAGTCAGAAATGTGTATGGCCATATATGAAAAAAAACGTAAGCCCCGGACCCACAATTTCGATCAAAAATGAAAATTTCAAAAGTGTCCCAATTTCTGCTTTAAACTTTAGGTACATATCCAAAATGTATCACCAAGGTGACAGAAGTTAATTCTGGTGCATGGTTTTCCATTTGGAGTCAGAAATGTGTATGGCCATATATGAAAAAAACATAAGCCCTGGACACACAATTTTGATCAAAAATGAAAATTTCAAAAGTGTCCCAATTTCTGCTTTAAACTTTAGGTACATATCCAAAATGTATCACCAAGGTGACAGAAGTTAATTCTGGTGCATGGTTTTCCAATTGGAGTAAGAAATGTGTATGGCCATATATGAAAAAAACGTAAGCCCCGGACCCACAATTTTGATCTAAAATGAAAATTTCAAAAGTGTCCCAATTTCTGCTTTAAACTTTAGGTACATATCCAAAATGTATCACCAAGGTGACAGAAGTTAATTCTGGTGCATGGTTTTCCATTTGGAGTCAGAAATGTGTATGGCCATATATGAAAAAAACATAAGCCCCGGACCCACAGTTTCGATCAAAAATGAAAATTTCTAAAGTGTCCCAATTTCTGCTTTAAACTTTAGGTACATATCCAAAATGTATCACCAAGGTGACAGAAGTTAATTCTGGTGCATGGTTTTCCAGTTGGAGTCAAAAATGTGTATGGCCGTATATGAAAAAGCGTAAGCCCCGGACCCACAATTTTGATCAAAAATGAAAATGTCAAAAGTGTCCCAATTTCTGCTTTAAACTTTAGGTACTTATCCAAAATGTATCACCAAGGTGACAGAAGTTAATTCTGGTGCATGGTTTTCCATTTGGAGTCAGAAATGTGTATGGCCATATATGAAAAAAACGTAAGCCCCGGACCCACAATTTCGATCAAAAATGAAAATTTCAAAAGTGTCCCAATTTCTGCTTTAAACTTTAGGTACATATCCAAAATGTATCACCAAGGTGACAGAGGTTAATTCTGGTGCATGGTTTTCCATTTGGAGTCAGAAATGTGTATGGCCATATATGAAAAAAACGTAAGCCCCGGACCCACAGTTTCGATCAAAAATGAAAATTTCTAAAGTGTCCCAATTTCTGCTTTAAACTTTAGGTACATATCCAAAATGTATCACCAAGGAGACAGAAGTTAATTCTGGTGCATGGTTTTCCAGTTGGAGTCAAAAATGTGTATGGCCGTATATGAAAAAGCGTAAGCCCCGGACCCACAATTTTGATCAAAAATGAAAATTTCAAAAGTGTCCCAATTTCTGCTTTAAACTTTAGGTACTTATCCAAAATGTATCACCAAGGTGACAGAAGTTAATTCTGGTGCATGGTTTTCCAATTGGAGACAGAAATGTGTATGGCCGTATATGAAAAAACGTAAGCCCCGGACCCACAATTTTGATCAAAAATGAAAATTTCAAAAGTGTCCCAATTTCTGCTTTAAACTTTAGGTACATATCCAAAATGTATCACCAATTTGACAGAAGTTAATTCTGGTGCATGGTTTTCCAATTGGAGTAAGAAATGTGTATGGCCATATATGAAAAAAACGTAAGCCCCGGACCCACAATTTTGATCTAAAATGAAAATTTCAAAAGTATCCCAATTTCTGCTTTAAACTTTAGGTACATATCCAAAATGTATCACCAAGGTGACAGAAGTTAATTCTGGTTCATGGTTTTCCAATTGGAGTCAGAAATGTGTATGGCCATATATGAAAAAAACGTAAGCCTTGGAAACACAATTTTGATCAAAAATGAAAATTTCAAAAGTGTCCCAATTTCTGCTTTAAACTTTAGGTACATATCCAAAATGTATCACCAAGGTGACAGAAGTTAATTCTGGTGCATGGTTTTCCATTTGGAGTTAGAAATGTGTATGGCCATATATGAAAAAAAACGTAAGCCCCGGACCCACAATTTCGATCAAAAATGAACATTTCTAAAGTGTCCCAATTTCTGCTTTAAACTTTAGGTACATATCCAAAATGTATCACCAAGGTGACAGAAGTTAATTCTGGTGCATGTTTTTCCATTTGGAGTCAGAAATGTGTATGGCCATATATGAAAAAAACATAAGCCCTGGACACACAATTTTGATCAAAAATGAAAATTTCAAAAGTGTCCCAATTTCTGCTTTAAACTTTAGGTACATATCCAAAATGTATCACCAAGGTGACAGAAGTTAATTCTGGTGCATGGTTTTCCATTTGGAGTCAGAAATGTGTATGGCCATATATGAAAAAAAACGTAAGCCCTGGACACACAATTTTGATCAAAAATGAAAATTTCAAAAGTGTCCCAATTTCTGCTTTAAACTTTAGGTACATATCCAAAATGTATCACCAAGGTGACAGAAGTTAATTCTGGTGCATGGTTTTCCATTTGGAGTCAGAAATGTGTATGGCCATATATGAAAAAAAACGTAAGCCCCGGACCCACAATTTCGATCAAAAATTAAAATTTCAAAAGTGTCCCAATTTCTGCTTTAAACTTTAGGTACATATCCAAAATGTATCACCAAGGTGACAGAAGTTAATTCTGGTGCATGGTTTTCCATTTGGAGTCAGAAATGTGTATGGCCATTTATGAAAAAAACGTAAGCCCTGGACACACAATTTTGATCAAAAATGAAAATTTCAAAAGTGTCCCAATTTCTGCTTTAAACTTTAGGTACATATCCAAAATGTATCACCAAGGTGACAGAAGTTAATTCTGGTTCATGGTTTTCCAATTGGAGTCAGAAATGTGTATGGCCATATATGAAAAAAACGTAAGCCTTGGAAACACAATTTTGATCAAAAATGAAAATTTCAAAAGTGTCCCAATTTCTGCTTTAAACTTTAGGTACATATCCAAAATGTATCACCAAGGTGACAGAAGTTAATTCTGGTGCATGGTTTTCCATTTGGAGTTAGAAATGTGTATGGCCATATATGAAAAAAAACGTAAGCCCCGGACCCACAATTTCGATCAAAAATGAACATTTCTAAAGTGTCCCAATTTCTGCTTTAAACTTTAGGTACATATCCAAAATGTATCACCAAGGTGACAGAAGTTAATTCTGGTGCATGTTTTTCCATTTGGAGTCAGAAATGTGTATGGCCATATATGAAAAAAACATAAGCCCTGGACACACAATTTTGATCAAAAATGAAAATTTCAAAAGTGTCCCAATTTCTGCTTTAAACTTTAGGTACATATCCAAAATGTATCACCAAGGTGACAGAAGTTAATTCTGGTGCATGGTTTTCCATTTGGAGTCAGAAATGTGTATGGCCATATATGAAAAAAAACGTAAGCCCTGGACACACAATTTTGATCAAAAATGAAAATTTCAAAAGTGTCCCAATTTCTGCTTTAAACTTTAGGTACATATCCAAAATGTATCACCAAGGTGACAGAAGTTAATTCTGGTGCATGGTTTTCCATTTGGAGTCAGAAATGTGTATGGCCATATATGAAAAAAAACGTAAGCCCCGGACCCACAATTTCGATCAAAAATTAAAATTTCAAAAGTGTCCCAATTTCTGCTTTAAACTTTAGGTACATATCCAAAATGTATCACCAAGGTGACAGAAGTTAATTCTGGTGCATGGTTTTCCATTTGGAGTCAGAAATGTGTATGGCCATATATGAAAAAAACGTAAGCCCCGGACCCACAATTTCGATCAAAAATGAAAATTTCAAAAGTGTCCCAATTTCTGCTTTAAACTTTAAGTACATATCCAAAATGTATCACCAAGGTGACAGAAGTTAATTCTGGTGCATGGTTTTACAATTGGAGTAAGAAATGTGTATGGCCATATATGAAAAAAACGTAAGTCCCGGACCCACAATTTTGATCTAAAATGAAAATTTCAAAAGTATCCCAATTTCTGCTTTAAACTTTAGGTACATATCCAAAATGTATCACCAAGGTGACAGAAGTTAATTCTGGTGCATGGTTTTCCATTTGGAGTCAGAAATGTGTATGGCCATATATGAAAAAAACGTAAGCCCCGGACCCACAGTTTCGATCAAAAATGAAAATTTCTAAAGTGTCCCAATTTCTGCTTTAAACTTTAGGTACATATCCAAAATGTATCACCAAGGAGACAGAAGTTAATTCTGGTGCATGGTTTTCCAGTTGGAGTCAAAAATGTGTATGGCCGTATATGAAAAAGCGTAAGCCCCGGACCCACAATTTTGATCAAAAATGAAAATTTCAAAAGTGTCCCAATTTCTGCTTTAAACTTTAGGTACTTATCCAAAATGTATCACCAAGGTGACAGAAGTTAATTCTGGTGCATGGTTTTCCAATTGGAGACAGAAATGTGTATGGCCGTATATGAAAAAACGTAAGCCCCGGACCCACAATTTTGATCAAAAATGAAAATTTCAAAAGTGTCCCAATTTCTGCTTTAAACTTTAGGTACATATCCAAAATGTATCACCAAGGTGACAGAAGTTAATTCTGGTGCATGGTTTTCCAATTGGAGTAAGAAATGTGTATGGCCATATATGAAAAAAACGTAAGCCCCGGACCCACAATTTTGATCTAAAATGAAAATTTCAAAAGTATCCCAATTTCTGCTTTAAACTTTAGGTACATATCCAAAATGTATCACCAAGGTGACAGAAGTTAATTCTGGTTCATGGTTTTCCAATTGGAGTCAGAAATGTGTATGGCCATATATGAAAAAAACGTAAGCCTTGGAAACACAATTTTGATCAAAAATGAAAATTTCAAAAGTGTCCCAATTTCTGCTTTAAACTTTAGGTACATATCCAAAATGTATCACCAAGGTGACAGAAGTTAATTCTGGTGCATGGTTTTCCATTTGGAGTTAGAAATGTGTATGGCCATATATGAAAAAAAACGTAAGCCCCGGACCCACAATTTCGATCAAAAATGAACATTTCTAAAGTGTCCCAATTTCTGCTTTAAACTTTAGGTACATATCCAAAATGTATCACCAAGGTGACAGAAGTTAATTCTGGTGCATGTTTTTCCATTTGGAGTCAGAAATGTGTATGGCCATATATGAAAAAAACATAAGCCCTGGACACACAATTTTGATCAAAAATGAAAATTTCAAAAGTGTCCCAATTTCTGCTTTAAACTTTAGGTACATATCCAAAATGTATCACCAAGGTGACAGAAGTTAATTCTGGTGCATGGTTTTCCATTTGGAGTCAGAAATGTGTATGGCCATATATGAAAAAAAACGTAAGCCCTGGACACACAATTTTGATCAAAAATGAAAATTTCAAAAGTGTCCCAATTTCTGCTTTAAACTTTAGGTACATATCCAAAATGTATCACCAAGGTGACAGAAGTTAATTCTGGTGCATGGTTTTCCATTTGGAGTCAGAAATGTGTATGGCCATATATGAAAAAAAACGTAAGCCCCGGACCCACAATTTCGATCAAAAATTAAAATTTCAAAAGTGTCCCAATTTCTGCTTTAAACTTTAGGTACATATCCAAAATGTATCACCAAGGTGACAGAAGTTAATTCTGGTGCATGGTTTTCCATTTGGAGTCAGAAATGTGTATGGCCATATATGAAAAAAACGTAAGCCCCGGACCCACAATTTCGATCAAAAATGAAAATTTCAAAAGTGTCCCAATTTCTGCTTTAAACTTTAAGTACATATCCAAAATGTATCACCAAGGTGACAGAAGTTAATTCTGGTGCATGGTTTTACAATTGGAGTAAGAAATGTGTATGGCCATATATGAAAAAAACGTAAGTCCCGGACCCACAATTTTGATCTAAAATGAAAATTTCAAAAGTATCCCAATTTCTGCTTTAAACTTTAGGTACATATCCAAAATGTATCACCAAGGTGACAGAAGTTAATTCTGGTGCATGGTTTTCCAGTTGGAGTCAAAAATGTGTATGGCCGTATATGAAAAAGCGTAAGCCCCGGACCCACAATTTTGATCAAAAATGAAAATTTCAAAAGTGTCCCAATTTCTGCTTTAAACTTTAGGTACTTATCCAAAATGTATCACCAAGGTGACAGAAGTTAATTCTGGTGCATGGTTTTCCAATTGGAGACAGAAATGTGTATGGCCGTATATGAAAAAACGTAAGCCCCGGACCCACAATTTTGATCAAAAATGAAAATTTCAAAAGTGTCCCAATTTCTGCTTTAAACTTTAGGTACATATCCAAAATGTATCACCAAGGTGACAGAAGTTAATTCTGGTGCATGGTTTTCCAATTGGAGTAAGAAATGTGTATGGCCATATATGAAAAAAACGTAAGCCCCGGACCCACAATTTTGATCTAAAATGAAAATTTCAAAAGTATCCCAATTTCTGCTTTAAACTTTAGGTACATATCCAAAATGTATCACCAAGGTGACAGAAGTTAATTCTGGTTCATGGTTTTCCAATTGGAGTCAGAAATGTGTATGGCCATATATGAAAAAAACGTAAGCCTTGGAAACACAATTTTGATCAAAAATGAAAATTTCAAAAGTGTCCCAATTTCTGCTTTAAACTTTAGGTACATATCCAAAATGTATCACCAAGGTGACAGAAGTTAATTCTGGTGCATGGTTTTCCAATTGGAGTAAGAAATGTGTATGGCCATATATGACAAAAACGTAAGCCCCGGACCCACAGTTTCGATCAAAAATGAAAATTTCTAAAGTGTCCCAATTTCTGCTTTAAACTTTAGGTACATATCCAAAATGTATCACCAAGGTGACAGAAGTTAATTCTGGTGCATGGTTTTCCAGTTGGAGTCAAAAATGTGTATGGCCGTATATGAAAAAGCGTAAGCCCAGGACCCACAATTTTGATCAAAAATGAAAATTTCAAAAGTGTCCCAATTTCTGCTTTAAACTTTAGGTACTTATCCAAAATGTATCACCAAGGTGACAGAAGTTAATTCTGGTGCATGGTTTTCCAATTGGAGACAGAAATGTGTATGGCCGTATATGAAAAAAACGTAAGCCCCGGACCCACAATTTTGATCAAAAATGAAAATTTCAAAAGTGTCCCAATTTCTGCTTTAAACTTTATGTACATATCCAAAATGTATCACCAAGGTGACAGAAGTTAATTCTGGTGCATGGTTTTCCAATTGGAGTAAGAAATGTGTATGGCCATATATGAAAAAAACGTAAGCCCCGGACCCACTATTTTGATCTAAAATGAAAATTTCAAAAGTATCCCAATTTCTGCTTTAAACTTTAGGTACATATCCAAAATGTATCACCAAGGTGACAGAAGTTAATTCTGGTGCATGGTTTTACAATTGGAGTAAGAAATGTGTATGGCCATATATGAAAAAAACGTAAGTCCCGGACCCACAATTTTGATCTAAAATGAAAATTTCAAAAGTATCCCAATTTCTGCTTTAAACTTTAGGTACATATCCAAAATGTATCACCAAGGTGACAGAAGTTAATTCTGGTGCATGGTTTTCCAGTTGGAGTCAAAAATGTGTATGGCCATATATGAAAAAACGTAAGCCCCGGACCGACAATTTTGATCAAAAATGAAAATTTCAAAAGTGTCCCTATTTCTGCTTTAAACTTTAGGTACATATCCAAAATGTATCACCAAGGTGACAGAAGTTAATTCTGGTGCATGGTTTTCCATTTGGAGTCAGAAATGTGTATGGCCATATATGAAAAAAACGTAAGCCCTGGACACACAATTTTGATCAAAAATGAAAATTTCAAAAGTGTCCCAATTTCTGCTTTAAACTTTAGGTACATATCCAAAATGTATCACCAAGGTGACAGAAGTTAATTCTGGTGCATGGTTTTCCATTTGGAGTCAGAAATGTGTATGGCCATATATGACAAAAACGTAAGCCCCGGACCCACATTTTCGATCAAAAATGAAAATTTCAAAAGTGTCCCAATTTCTGCTTTAAACTTTAGGTACATATCCAAAATGTATCACCAAGGTGACAGAGGTTAATTCTGGTGCATGGTTTTCCATTTGGAGTCAGAAATGTGTATGGCCATATATAAAAAAAACATAAGCCCCGGACCCACAGTTTCGATCAAAAATGAAAATTTCTAAAGTGTCCCAATTTCTGCTTTAAACTTTAGGTACATATCCAAAATGTATCACCAAGGTGACAGAAGTTAATTCTGGTGCATGGTTTTCCAGTTGGAGTCAAAAATGTGTATGGCCGTATATGAAAAAGCGTAAGCCCCGGACCCACAATTTTGATCAAAAATGAAAATTTCAAAAGTGTCCCAATTTCTGCTTTAAACTTTAGGTACTTATCCAAAATGTATCACCAAGGTGACAGAAGTTAATTCTGGTGCATGGTTTTCCAATTGGAGACAGAAATGTGTATGGCCGTATATGAAAAAACGTAAGCCCCGGACCCACAATTTTGATCAAAAATGAAAATTTCAAAAGTGTCCCAATTTCTGCTTTAAACTTTATGTACGTATCCAAAATGTATCACCAAGGTGACAGAAGTTAATTCTGGTGCATGGTTTTCCAATTGGAGTAAGAAATGTGTATGGCCATATATGAAAAAAACGTAAGTCCCGGACCCACAATTTTGATCTAAAATGAAAATTTCAAAAGTATCCCAATTTCTGCTTTAAACTTTAGGTACATATCCAAAATGTATCACCAAGGTGACAGAAGTTAATTCTGGTGCATGGTTTTCCAGTTGGAGTCAAAAATGTGTATGGCCATATATGAAAAAACGTAAGCCCCGGACCGACAATTTTGATCAAAAATGAAAATTTCAAAAGTGTCCCTATTTCTGCTTTAAACTTTAGGTACATATCCAAAATGTATCACCAAGGTGACAGAAGTTAATTCTGGTGCATGGTTTTCCATTTGGAGTCAGAAATGTGTATGGCCATATATGAAAAAAACGTAAGCCCTGGACACACAATTTTGATCAAAAATGAAAATTTCAAAAGTGTCCCAATTTCTGCTTTAAACTTTATGTACATATCCAAAATGTATCACCAAGGTGACAGAAGTTAATTCTGGTGCATGGTTTTCCAATTGGAGTAAGAAATGTGTATGGCCATATATGAAAAAAACGTAAGCCCCGGACCCACTATTTTGATCTAAAATGAAAATTTCAAAAGTATCCCAATTTCTGCTTTAAACTTTAGGTACATATCCAAAATGTATCACCAAGGTGACAGAAGTTAATTCTGGTGCATGGTTTTACAATTGGAGTAAGAAATGTGTATGGCCATATATGAAAAAAACGTAAGTCCCGGACCCACAATTTTGATCTAAAATGAAAATTTCAAAAGTATCCCAATTTCTGCTTTAAACTTTAGGTACATGTCCAAAATGTATCACCAAGGTGACAGAAGTTAATTCTGGTGCATGGTTTTACAATTGGAGTAAGAAATGTGTATGGCCATATATGAAAAAAATGTAAGTCCCGGACCCACAATTTTGATCTAAAATGAAAATTTCAAAAGTATCCCAATTTCTGCTTTAAACTTTAGGTACATATCCAAAATGTATCACCAAGGTGACAGAAGTTAATTCTGGTGCATGGTTTTCCAGTTGGAGTCAAAAATGTGTATGGCCATATATGAAAAAACGTAAGCCCCGGACCGACAATTTTGATCAAAAATGAAAATTTCAAAATTGTCCCTATTTCTGCTTTAAACTTTAGGTACATATCCAAAATGTATCACCAAGGTGACAGAAGTTAATTCTGGTGCATGGTTTTCCATTTGGAGTCAGAAATGTGTATGGCCATATATGAAAAAAACGTAAGCCCTGGACACACAATTTTGATCAAAAATGAAAATTTCAAAAGTGTCCCAATTTCTGCTTTAAACTTTAGGTACATATCCAAAATGTATCACCAAGGTGACAGAAGTTAATTCTGGTGCATGGTTTTCCATTTGGAGTCAGAAATGTGTATGGCCATATATGACAAAAACGTAAGCCCCGGACCCACAATTTCGATCAAAAATGAAAATTTCTAAAGTGTCCCAATTTCTGCTTTAAACTTTAGGTACATATCCAAAATGTATCACCAAGGTGACAGAAGTTAATTCTGGTGCATGGTTTTCCAGTTGGAGTCAAAAATGTGTATGGCCGTATATGAAAAAGCGTAAGCCCCGGACCCACAATTTTGATCAAAAATGAAAATTTCAAAAGTGTCCCAATTTCTGCTTTAAACTTTAGGTACTTATCCAAAATGTATCACCAAGGTGACAGAAGTTAATTCTGGTGCATGGTTTTCCAATTGGAGACAGAAATGTGTATGGCCGTATTTGAAAAAACGTAAGCCCCGGACCCACAATTTTGATCAAAAATGAAAATTTCAAAAGTGTCCCAATTTCTGCTTTAAACTTTATGTACGTATCCAAAATGTATCACCAAGGTGACAGAAGTTAATTCTGGTGCATGGTTTTCCAATTGGAGTAAGAAATGTGTATGGCCATATATGAAAAAAACGTAAGCCCCGGACCCACTATTTTGATCTAAAATGAAAATTTCAAAAGTATCCCAATTTCTGCTTTAAACTTTAGGTACATATCCAAAATGTATCACCAAGGTGACAGAAGTTAATTCTGGTGCATGGTTTTCCATTTGGAGTCAGAAATGTGTATGGCCATATATGAAAAAAACGTAAGTCCCGGACCCACAATTTTGATCTAAAATGAAAATTTCAAAAGTATCCCAATTTCTGCTTTAAACTTTAGGTACATATCCAAAATGTATCACCAAGGTGACAGAAGTTAATTCTGGTGCATGGTTTTCCAGTTGGAGTCAAAAATGTGTATGGCCATATATGAAAAAACGTAAGCCCCGGACCGACAATTTTGATAAAAAATGAAAATTTCAAAAGTGTCCCTATTTCTGCTTTAAACTTTAGGTACATATCCAAAATGTATCACCAAGGTGACAGAAGTTAATTCTGGTGCATGGTTTTCCATTTGGAGTCAGAAATGTGTATGGCCATATATGAAAAAAACGTAAGCCCTGGACACACAATTTTGATCAAAAATGAAAATTTCAAAAGTGTCCCAATTTCTGCTTTAAACTTTAGGTACATATCCAAAATGTATCACCAAGGTGACAGAAGTTAATTCTGGTGCATGGTTTTCCATTTGGAGTCAGAAATGTGTATGGCCATATATGACAAAAACGTAAGCCCCGGACCCACAATTTCGATCAAAAATGAAAATTTCAAAAGTGTCCCAATTTCTGCTTTAAACTTTAGGTACATATCCAAAATGTATCACCAAGGTGACAGAGGTTAATTCTGGTGCATGGTTTTCCATTTGGAGTCAGAAATGTGTATGGCCATATATGAAAAAAACGTAAGCCCCGGACCCACAGTTTCGATCAAAAATGAAAATTTCTAAAGTGTCCCAATTTCTGCTTTAAACTTTAGGTACATATCCAAAATGTATCACCAAGGTGACAGAAGTTAATTCTGGTGCATGGTTTTCCAGTTGGAGTCAAAAATGTGTATGGCCGTATATGAAAAAGCGTAAGCCCCGGACCCACAATTTTGATCAAAAATGAAAATTTCAAAAGTGTCCCAATTTCTGCTTTAAACTTTAGGTACTTATCCAAAATGTATCACCAAGGTGACAGAAGTTAATTCTGGTGCATGGTTTTCCAATTGGAGACAGAAATGTGTATGGCCGTATATGAAAAAACGTAAGCCCCGGACCCACAATTTTGATCAAAAATGAAAATTTCAAAAGTGTCCCAATTTCTGCTTTAAACTTTATGTACGTATCCAAAATGTATCACCAAGGTGACAGAAGTTAATTCTGGTGCATGGTTTTCCAATTGGAGTAAGAAATGTGTATGGCCATATATGAAAAAAACGTAAGCCCCGGACCCACTATTTTGATCTAAAATGAACATTTCAAAAGTATCCCAATTTCTGCTTTAAACTTTAGGTACATATCCAAAATGTATCACCAAGGTGACAGAAGTTAATTCTGGTGCATGGTTTTACAATTGGAGTAAGAAATGTGTATGGCCATATATGAAAAAAACGTAAGTCCCGGACCCACAATTTTGATCTAAAATGAAAATTTCAAAAGTATCCCAATTTCTGCTTTAAACTTTAGGTACATATCCAAAATGTATCACCAAGGTGACAGAAGTTAATTCTGGTGCATGGTTTTCCAGTTGGAGTCAAAAATGTGTATGGCCATATATGAAAAAACGTAAGCCCCGGACCGACAATTTTGATCAAAAATGAAAATTTCAAAAGTGTCCCTATTTCTGCTTTAAACTTTAGGTACATATCCAAAATGTATCACCAAGGTGACAGAAGTTAATTCTGCTGCATGGTTTTCCATTTGGAGTCAGAAATGTGTATGGCCATATATGAAAAAAACGTAAGCCCTGGACACACAATTTTGATCAAAAATAAAAATTTCAAAAGTGTCCCAATTTCTGCTTTAAACTTTAGGTACATATCCAAAATGTATCACCAAGGTGACAGAAGTTAATTCTGGTGCATGGTTTTCCAGTTGGAGTCAAAAATGTGTATGGCCATATATGAAAAAACGTAAGCCCCGGACCGACAATTTTGATAAAAAATGAAAATTTCAAAAGTGTCCCTATTTCTGCTTTAAACTTTAGGTACATATCCAAAATGTATCACCAAGGTGACAGAAGTTAATTCTGGTGCATGGTTTTCCATTTGGAGTCAGAAATGTGTATGGCCATATATGAAAAAAACGTAAGCCCTGGACACACAATTTTGATCAAAAATGAAAATTTCAAAAGTGTCCCAATTTCTGCTTTAAACTTTAGGTACATATCCAAAATGTATCACCAAGGTGACAGAAGTTAATTCTGGTGCATGGTTTTCCAGTTGGAGTCAAAAATGTGTATGGCCATATATGAAAAAACGTAAGCCCCGGACCGACAATTTTGATAAAAAATGAAAATTTCAAAAGTGTCCCTATTTCTGCTTTAAACTTTAGGTACATATCCAAAATGTATCACCAAGGTGACAGAAGTTAATTCTGGTGCATGGTTTTCCATTTGGAGTCAGAAATGTGTATGGCCATATATGAAAAAAACGTAAGCCCTGGACACACAATTTTGATCAAAAATGAAAATTTCAAAAGTGTCCCAATTTCTGCTTTAAACTTTAGGTACATATCCAAAATGTATCACCAAGGTGACAGAAGTTAATTCTGGTGCATGGTTTTCCATTTGGAGTCAGAAATGTGTATGGCCATATATGACAAAAACGTAAGCCCCGGACCCACAATTTCGATCAAAAATGAAAATTTCAAAAGTGTCCCAATTTCTGCTTTAAACTTTAGGTACATATCCAAAATGTATCACCAAGGTGACAGAGGTTAATTCTGGTGCATGGTTTTCCATTTGGAGTCAGAAATGTGTATGGCCATATATGAAAAAAACGTAAGCCCCGGACCCACAGTTTCGATCAAAAATGAAAATTTCTAAAGTGTCCCAATTTCTGCTTTAAACTTTAGGTACATATCCAAAATGTATCACCAAGGTGACAGAAGTTAATTCTGGTGCATGGTTTTCCAGTTGGAGTCAAAAATGTGTATGGCCGTATATGAAAAAGCGTAAGCCCCGGACCCACAATTTTGATCAAAAATGAAAATTTCAAAAGTGTCCCAATTTCTGCTTTAAACTTTAGGTACTTATCCAAAATGTATCACCAAGGTGACAGAAGTTAATTCTGGTGCATGGTTTTCCAATTGGAGACAGAAATGTGTATGGCCGTATATGAAAAAACGTAAGCCCCGGACCCACAATTTTGATCAAAAATGAAAATTTCAAAAGTGTCCCAATTTCTGCTTTAAACTTTATGTACGTATCCAAAATGTATCACCAAGGTGACAGAAGTTAATTCTGGTGCATGGTTTTCCAATTGGAGTAAGAAATGTGTATGGCCATATATGAAAAAAACGTAAGCCCCGGACCCACTATTTTGATCTAAAATGAACATTTCAAAAGTATCCCAATTTCTGCTTTAAACTTTAGGTACATATCCAAAATGTATCACCAAGGTGACAGAAGTTAATTCTGGTGCATGGTTTTACAATTGGAGTAAGAAATGTGTATGGCCATATATGAAAAAAACGTAAGTCCCGGACCCACAATTTTGATCTAAAATGAAAATTTCAAAAGTATCCCAATTTCTGCTTTAAACTTTAGGTACATATCCAAAATGTATCACCAAGGTGACAGAAGTTAATTCTGGTGCATGGTTTTCCAGTTGGAGTCAAAAATGTGTATGGCCATATATGAAAAAACGTAAGCCCCGGACCGACAATTTTGATCAAAAATGAAAATTTCAAAAGTGTCCCTATTTCTGCTTTAAACTTTAGGTACATATCCAAAATGTATCACCAAGGTGACAGAAGTTAATTCTGCTGCATGGTTTTCCATTTGGAGTCAGAAATGTGTATGGCCATATATGAAAAAAACGTAAGCCCTGGACACACAATTTTGATCAAAAATAAAAATTTCAAAAGTGTCCCAATTTCTGCTTTAAACTTTAGGTACATATCCAAAATGTATCACCAAGGTGACAGAAGTTAATTCTGGTGCATGGTTTTCCATTTGGAGTCAGAAATGTGTATGGCCATATATGAAAAAAACGTAAGCCCCGGACCCACAATTTCGATCAAAAATGAAAATTTCAAAAGTGTCCCAATTTCTGCTTTAAACTTTAGGTACATATCCAAAATGTATCACCAAGGTGACAGAGGTTAATTCTGGTGCATGGTTTTCCATTTGGAGTCAGAAATGTGTATGGCCATATATGAAAAAAACGTAAGCCCCGGACCCACAGTTTCGATCAAAAATGAAAATTTCTAAAGTGTCCCAATTTCTGCTTTAAACTTTAGGTACATATCCAAAATGTATCACCAAGGTGACAGAAGTTAATTCTGGTGCATGGTTTTCCAGTTGGAGTCAAAAATGTGTATGGCCGTATATGAAAAAGCGTAAGCCCCGGACCCACAATTTTGATCAAAAATGAAAATTTCAAAAGTGTCCCAATTTCTGCTTTAAACTTTAGGTACATATCCAAAATGTATCACCAAGGTGACAGAGGTTAATTCTGGTGCATGGTTTTCCATTTGGAGTCAGAAATGTGTATGGCCATATATGACAAAAACGTAAGCCCCGGACCCACAATTTCGATCAAAAATGAAAATTTCAAAAGTGTCCCAATTTCTGCTTTAAACTTTAGGTACATATCCAAAATGTATCACCAAGGTGACAGAGGTTAATTCTGGTGCATGGTTTTCCATTTGGAGTCAGAAATGTGTATGGCCATATATGAAAAAAAACGTAAGCCCCGGACCCACAGTTTCGATCAAAAATGAAAATTTCTAAAGTGTCCCAATTTCTGCTTTAAACTTTAGGTACATATCCAAAATGTATCACCAAGGTGACAGAAGTTAATTCTGGTGCATGGTTTTCCAGTTGGAGTCAAAAATGTGTATGGCCGTATATGAAAAAGACGTAAGCCCCGGACCCACAATTTTGATCAAAAATGAAAATTTCAAAAGTGTCCCAATTTCTGCTTTAAACTTTAGGTACTTATCCAAAATGTATCACCAAGGTGACAGAAGTTAATTCTGGTGCATGGTTTTCCAATTGGAGTAAGAAATGTGTATGGCCATATATGAAAAAAACGTAAGCCCCGGACCCACTATTTTGATCTAAAATGAAAATTTCAAAAATATCCCAATTTCTGCTTTAAACTTTAGGTACATATCCAAAATGTATCACCAAGGTGACAGAAGTTAATTCTGGTGCATGGTTTTACAATTGGAGTAAGAAATGTGTATGGCCATATATGAAAAAAACGTAAGTCCCGGACCCACAATTTTGATCTAAAATGAAAATTTCAAAAGTATCCCAATTTCTGCTTTAAACTTTAGGTACATATCCAAAATGTATCACCAAGGTGACAGAAGTTAATTCTGGTGCATGGTTTTCCAGTTGGAGTCAAAAATGTGTATGGCCATATATGAAAAAACGTAAGCCCCGGACCGACAATTTTGATCAAAAATGAAAATTTCAAAAGTGTCCCTATTTCTGCTTTAAACTTTAGGTACATATCCAAAATGTATCACCAAGGTGACAGAAGTTAATTCTGGTGCATGGTTTTCCATTTGGAGTCAGAAATGTGTATGGCCATATATGAAAAAAACGTAAGCCCTGGACACACAATTTTGATCAAAAATGAAAATTTCAAAAGTGTCCCAATTTCTGCTTTAAACTTTAGGTACATATCCAAAATGTATCACCAAGGTGACAGAAGTTAATTCTGGTGCATGGTTTTCCATTTGGAGTCAGAAATGTGTATGGCCATATATGACAAAAACGTAAGCCCCGGACCCACAATTTCGATCAAAAATGAAAATTTTAAAAGTGTCCCAATTTCTGCTTTAAACTTTAGGTACATATCCAAAATGTATCACCAAGGTGACAGAGGTTAATTCTGGTGCATGGTTTTCCATTTGGAGTCAGAAATGTTTATGGCCATATATGAAAAAAACGTAAGCCCCGGACCCACAGTTTCGATCAAAAATGAAAATTTCTAAAGTGTCCCAATTTCTGCTTTAAACTTTAGGTACATATCCAAAATGTATCACCAAGGTGACAGAAGTTAATTCTGGTGCATGGTTTTCCAGTTGGAGTCAAAAATGTGTATGGCCGTATATGAAAAAGCGTAAGCCCCGGACCCACAATTTTGATCAAAAATGAAAATTTCAAAAGTGTCCCAATTTCTGCTTTAAACTTTAGGTACTTATCCAAAATGTATCACCAAGGTGACAGAAGTTAATTCTGGTGCATGGTTTTCCAATTGGAGACAGAAATGTGTATGGCCGTATATGAAAAAACGTAAGCCCCGGACCCACAATTTTGATCAAAAATGAAAATTTCAAAAGTGTCCCAATTTCTGCTTTAAACTTTAGGTACATATCCAAAATGTATCACCAAGGTGACAGAAGTTAATTCTGGTGCATGGTTTTCCAATTGGAGTAAGAAATGTGTATGGCCATATATGAAAAAAACGTAAGCCCCGGACCCACAATTTTGATCTAAAATGAAAATTTCAAAAGTATCCCAATTTCTGCTTTAAACTTTAGGTACATATCCAAAATGTATCACCAAGGTGACAGAAGTTAATTCTGGTTCATGGTTTTCCAATTGGAGTCAGAAATGTGTATGGCCATATATGAAAAAAACGTAAGCCTTGGACACACAATTTTGATCAAAAATGAAAATTTCAAAAGTGTCCCAATTTCTGCTTTAAACTTTAGGTACATATCCAAAATGTATCACCAAGGTGACAGAAGTTAATTCTGGTGCATGGTTTTCCATTTGGAGTTAGAAATGTGTATGGCCATATATGAAAAAAACGTAAGCCCCGGACCCACAATTTCGATCAAAAATGAAAATTTCTAAAGTGTCCCAATTTCTGCTTTAAACTTTAGGTACATATCCAAAATGTATCACCAAGGTGACAGAAGTTAATTCTGGTGCATGGTTTTCCATTTGGAGTCAGAAATGTGCATGGCCATTTATGAAAAAAACGTAAGCCCTGGACACACAATTTTGATCAAAAATGAAAATTTCAAAAGTGTCCCAATTTCTGCTTTAAACTTTAGGTACATATCCAAAATGTATCACCAAGGTGACAGAGGTTAATTCTGGTGCATGGTTTTCCATTTGGAGTCAGAAATGTGTATGGCCATATATGAAATAAACGTAAGCCCCGGACCCACAATTTTGATCTAAAATGAAAATTTCAAAAGTATCCCAATTTCTGCTTTAAACTTTAGGTACATATCCAAAATGTATCACCAAGGTGACAGAAGTTAATTCTGGTTCATGGTTTTCCAATTGGAGTCAGAAATGTGTATGGCCATATATGAAAAAAACGTAAGCCTTGGACACACAATTTTGATCAAAAATGAAAATTTCAAAAGTGTCCCAATTTCTGCTTTAAACTTTAGGTACATATCCAAAATGTATCACCAAGGTGACAGAAGTTAATTCTGGTGCATGGTTTTCCATTTGGAGTTAGAAATGTGTATGGCCATATATGAAAAAAACGTAAGCCCCGGACCCACAATTTCGATCAAAAATGAAAATTTCTAAAGTGTCCCAATTTCTGCTTTAAACTTTAGGTACATATCCAAAATGTATCACCAAGGTGACAGAAGTTAATTCTGGTGCATGGTTTTCCATTTGGAGTCAGAAATGTGTATGGCCATTTATGAAAAAAACGTAAGCCCTGGACACACAATTTTGATCAAAAATGAAAATTTCAAAAGTGTCCCAATTTCTGCTTTAAACTTTAGGTACATATCCAAAATGTATCACCAAGGTGACAGAGGTTAATTCTGGTGCATGGTTTTCCATTTGGAGTCAGAAATGTGTATGGCCATATATGAAAAAAACGTAAGCCCCGGACCCACAGTTTCGATCAAAAATGAAAATTTCTAAAGTGTCCCAATTTCTGCTTTAAACTTTAGGTACATATCCAAAATGTATCACCAAGGTGACAGAAGTTAATTCTGGTGCATGGTTTTCCAGTTGGAGTCAAAAATGTGTATGGCCGTATATGAAAAAGCGTAAGCCCCGGACCCACAATTTTGATCAAAAATGAAAATTTCAAAAGTGTCCCAATTTCTGCTTTAAACTTTAGGTACTTATCCAAAATGTATCACCAAGGTGATAGAAGTTAATTCTAGTGCATGGTTTTCCAATTGGAGACAGAAATGTGTATGGCCGTATATGAAAAAACGTAAGCCCCGGACCCACAATTTTGATCAAAAATGAAAATTTCAAAAGTGTCCCAATTTCTGCTTTAAACTTTAGGTACATATCCAAAATGTATCACCAAGGTGACAGAAGTTAATTCTGGTGCATGGTTTTCCAATTGGAGTAAGAAATGTGTATGGCCATATATGAAAAAAACGTAAGCCCCGGACCCACAATTTTGATCTAAAATGAAAATTTCAAAAGTATCCCAATTTCTGCTTTAAACTTTAGGTACATATCCAAAATGTATCACCAAGGTGACAGAAGTTAATTCTGGTGCATGGTTTTCCAATTGGAGTAAGAAATGTGTATGGCCATATATGAAAAAAACGTAAGCCCCGGACCCACAATTTTGATCTAAAATGAAAATTTCAAAAGTATCCCAATTTCTGCTTTAAACTTTAGGTACATATCCAAAATGTATCACCAAGGTGACAGAAGTTAATTCTGGTTCATGGTTTTCCAATTGGAGTCAGAAATGTGTATGGCCATATATGAAAAAAACGTAAGCCTTGGACACACAATTTTGATCAAAAATGAAAATTTCAAAAGTGTCCCAATTTCTGCTTTAAACTTTAGGTACATATCCAAAATGTATCACCAAGGTGACAGAAGTTAATTCTGGTGCATGGTTTTCGATTTGGAGTTAGAAATGTGTATGGCCATATATGAAAAAAACGTAAAGCCCCGGACCCACAATTTCGATCAAAAATGAAAATTTCTAAAGTGTCCCAATTTCTGCTTTAAACTTTAGGTACATATCCAAAATGTATCACCAAGGTGACAGAAGTTAATTCTGGTGCATGGTTTTCCAATTGGAGTAAGAAATGTGTATGGCCATATATGAAAAAAACGTAAGCCCCGGACCCACAATTTTGATCTAAAATGAAAATTTCAAAAGTATCCGAATTTCTGCTTTAAACTTTAGGTACATATCCAAAATGTATCACCAAGGTGACAGAAGTTAATTCTGGTGCATGGTTTTCCATTTGGAGTTAGAAATGTGTATGGCCATATATGAAAAAAACGTAAGCCCCGGACCCACAATTTCGATCAAAAATGAAAATTTCTAAAGTGTCCCAATTTCTGCTTTAAACTTTAGGTACATATCCAAAATGTATCACCAAGGTGACAGAAGTTAATTCTGGTGCATGGTTTTCCATTTGGAGTCAGAAATGTGTATGGCCATTTATGAAAAAAATGTAAGCCCTGGACACACAATTTTGATCAAAAATGAAAATTTCAAGTGTCCCAATTTCTGCTTTAAACTTTAGGTACATATCCAAAATGTATCACCAAGGTGACAGAGGTTAATTCTGGTGCATGGTTTTCCATTTGGAGTCAGAAATGTGTATAGCCATATATGAAAAAAACGTAAGCCCCGGACCCACAGTTTCGATCAAAAATGAAAATTTCTAAAGTGTCCCAATTTCTGCTTTAAACTTTAGGTACATATCCAAAATGTATCACCAAGGTGACAGAAGTTAATTCTGGTGCATGGTTTTCCAGTTGGAGTCAAAAATGTGTATGGCCGTATATGAAAAAGCGTAAGCCCCGGACCCACAATTTTGATCAAAAATGAAAATTTCAAAAGTGTCCCAATTTCTGCTTTAAACTTTAGGTACTTATCCAAAATGTATCACCAAGGTGACAGAAGTTAATTCTGGTGCATGGTTTTCCAATTGGAGACAGAAATGTGTATGGCCGTATATGAAAAAACGTAAGCCCCGGACCCACAATTTTGATCTAAAATGAAAATTTCAAAAGTATCCCAATTTCTGCTTTAAACTTTAGGTACATATCCAAAATGTATCACCAAGGTGACAGAAGTTAATTCTGGTTCATGGTTTTCCAATTGGAGTCAGAAATGTGTATGGCCATATATGAAAAAAACATAAGCCTTGGACACACAATTTTGATCAAAAATGAAAATTTCAAAAGTGTCCCAATTTCTGCTTTAAACTTTAGGTACATATCCAAAATGTATCACCAAGGTGACAGAAGTTAATTCTGGTGCATGGTTTTCCATTTGGAGTTAGAAATGTGTATGGCCATATATGAAAAAAACGTAAGCCCCGGACCCAAAATTTCGATCAAAGATGAAAATTTCTAAAGTGTCCCAATTTCTGCTTTAAACTTTAGGTACATATCCAAAATGTATCACCAAGGTGACAGAAGTTAATTCTGGTGCATGGTTTTCCATTTGGAGTCAGAAATGTGTATGGCCATTTATGAAAAAAACGTAAGCCCTGGACACACAATTTTGATCAAAAATGAAAATTTCAAAAGTGTCCCAATTTCTGCTTTAAACTTTAGGTACATATCCAAAATGTATCACGAAGGTGACAGAGGTTAATTCTGGTGCATGGTTTTCCATTTGGAGTCAGAAATGTGTATGGCCATATATGAAAAAAACGTAAGCCCCGGACCCACAGTTTCGATCAAAAATGAAAATTTCTAAAGTGTCCCAATTTCTGCTTTAAACTTTAGGTACATATCCAAAATGTATCACCAAGGTGACAGAAGTTAATTCTGGTGCATGGTTTTCCAGTTGGAGTCAAAAATGTGTATGGCCGTATATGAAAAAGCGTAAGCCCCGGACCCACAATTTTGATCAAAAATGAAAATTTCAAAAGTGTCCCAATTTCTGCTTTAAACTTTAGGTACTTATCCAAAATGTATCACCAAGGTGACAGAAGTTAATTCTAGTGCATGGTTTTCCAATTGGAGACAGAAATGTGTATGGCCGTATATGAAAAAACGTAAGCCCCGGATCCACAATTTTGATCAAAAATGAAAATTTCAAAAGTGTCCCAATTTCTGCTTTAAACTTTAGGTACATATCCAAAATGTATCACCAAGGTGACAGAAGTTAATTCTGGTGCATGGTTTTCCAATTGGAGTAAGAAATGTGTATGGCCATATATGAAAAAAACGTAAGCCCCGGACCCACAATTTTGATCTAAAATGAAAATTTCAAAAGTATCCCAATTTCTGCTTTAAACTTTAGGTACATATCCAAAATGTATCACCAAGGTGACAGAAGTTAATTCTGGTTCATGGTTTTCCAATTGGAGTCAGAAATGTGTATGGCCATATATGAAAAAAACGTAAGCCTTGGACACACAATTTTGATCAAAAATGAAAATTTCAAAAGTGTCCCAATTTCTGCTTTAAACTTTAGGTACATATCCAAAATGTATCACCAAGGTGACAGAAGTTAATTCTGGTGCATGGTTTTCCATTTGGAGTTAGAAATGTGTATGGCCATATATGAAAAAAACGTAAGCCCCGGACCCACAATTTCGATCAAAAATGAAAATTTCTAAAGTGTCCCAATTTCTGCTTTAAACTTTAGGTACATATCCAAAATGTATCACCAAGGTGACAGAAGTTAATTCTGGTGCATGGTTTTCCAATTGGAGTAAGAAATGTGTATGGCCATATATGAAAAAAACGTAAGCCCCGGACCCACAATTTTGATCTAAAATGAAAATTTCAAAAGTATCCCAATTTCTGCTTTAAACTTTAGGTACATATCCAAAATGTATCACCAAGGTGACAGAAGTTAATTCTGGTTCATGGTTTTCCAATTGGAGTCAGAAATGTGTATGGCCATATATGAAAAAAACGTAAGCCTTGGACACACAATTTTGATCAAAAATGAAAATTTCAAAAGTGTCCCAATTTCTGCTTTAAACTTTAGGTACATATCCAAAATGTATCACCAAGGTGACAGAAGTTAATTCTGGTGCATGGTTTTCCATTTGGAGTTAGAAATGTGTATGGCCATATATGAAAAAAACGTAAGCCCTGGACCCACAATTTCGATCAAAAATGAAAATTTCTAAAGTGTCCCAATTTCTGCTTTAAACTTTAGGTACATATCCAAAATGTATCACCAAGGTGACAGAAGTTAATTCTGGTGCATGGTTTTCCATTTGGAGTCAGAAATGTGTATGGCCATTTATGAAAAAAACGTAAGCCCTGGACACACAATTTTGATCAAAAATGAAAATTTCAAAAGTGTCCCAATTTCTGCTTTAAACTTTAGGTACATATCCAAAATGTATCACCAAGGTGACAGAAGTTAATTCTGGTGCATGGTTTTCCATTTGGAGTCAGAAATGTGTATGGCCATATATGAAAAAAACGTAAGCCCTGGACACACAATTTTGATCAAAAATGAAAATTTCAAAAGTGTCCCAATTTCTGCTTTAAACACATATCCAAAATGTATCACCAAGGTGACAGAAGTTAATTCTGGTGCATGGTTTTCCATTTGGAGTCAGAAATGTGTATGGCCATATATGACAAAAACGTAAGCCCCGGACCCACAATTTCGATCAAAAATGAAAATTTCAAAAGTGTCCCAATTTCTGCTTTAAACTTTAGGTACATATCCAAAATGTATCACCAAGGTGACAGAGGTTAATTCTGGTGCATGGTTTTCCATTTGGAGTCAGAAATGTGTATGGCCATATATGAAAAAAACGTAAGCCCCGGACCCACAGTTTCGATCAAAAATGAAAATTTCTAAAGTGTCCCAATTTCTGCTTTAAACTTTAGGTACATATCCAAAATGTATCACCAAGGTGACAGAAGTTAATTCTGGTGCATGGTTTTCCAGTTGGAGTCAAAAATGTGTATGGCCGTATATGAAAAAGCGTAAGCCCCGGACCCACAATTTTGATCAAAAATGAAAATTTCAAAAGTGTCCCAATTTCTGCTTTAAACTTTAGGTACTTATCCAAAATGTATCACCAAGGTGACAGAAGTTAATTCTGGTGCATGGTTTTCCAATTGGAGACAGAAATGTGTATGGCCGTATATGAAAAAACGTAAGCCCCGGACCCACAATTTTGATCAAAAATGAAAATTTCAAAAGTGTCCCAATTTCTGCTTTAAACTTTAGGTACATATCCAAAATGTATCACCAAGGTGACAGAAGTTAATTCTGGTGCATGGTTTTCCAATTGGAGTAAGAAATGTGTATGGCCATATATGAAAAAAACGTAAGCCCCGGACCCACAATTTTGATCTAAAATGAAAATTTCAAAAGTATCCCAATTTCTGCTTTAAACTTTAGGTACATATCCAAAATGTATCACCAAGGTGACAGAAGTTAATTCTGGTTCATGGTTTTCCAATTGGAGTCAGAAATGTGTATGGCCATATATGAAAAAAACGTAAGCCTTGGACACACAATTTTGATCAAAAATGAAAATTTCAAAAGTGTCCCAATTTCTGCTTTAAACTTTAGGTACATATCCAAAATGTATCACCAAGGTGACAGAAGTTAATTCTGGTGCATGGTTTTCCATTTGGAGTTAGAAATGTGTATGGCCATATATGAAAAAAACGTAAGCCCTGGACCCACAATTTCGATCAAAAATGAAAATTTCTAAAGTGTCCCAATTTCTGCTTTAAACTTTAGGTACATATCCAAAATGTATCACCAAGGTGACAGAAGTTAATTCTGGTGCATGGTTTTCCATTTGGAGTCAGAAATGTGTATGGCCATTTATGAAAAAAACGTAAGCCCTGGACACACAATTTTGATCAAAAATGAAAATTTCAAAAGTGTCCCAATTTCTGCTTTAAACTTTAGGTACATATCCAAAATGTATCACCAAGGTGACAGAAGTTAATTCTGGTGCATGGTTTTCCATTTGGAGTCAGAAATGTGTATGGCCATATATGAAAAAAACGTAAGCCCTGGACACACAATTTTGATCAAAAATGAAAATTTCAAAAGTGTCCCAATTTCTGCTTTAAACTTTAGGTACATATCCAAAATGTATCACCAAGGTGACAGAAGTTAATTCTGGTGCATGGTTTTCCATTTGGAGTCAGAAATGTGTATGGCCATATATGAAAAAAAACGTAAGCCCCGGACCCACAATTTCGATCAAAAATGAAAATTTCAAAAGTGTCCCAATTTCTGCTTTAAACTTTAGGTACATATCCAAAATGTATCACCAAGGTGACAGAAGTTAATTCTGGTGCATGGTTTTCCATTTGGAGTCAGAGATGTGTATGGCCATATATGAAAAAAACGTAAGCCCCGGACCCACAGTTTCGATCAAAAATGAAAATTTCTAAAGTGTCCCAATTTCTGCTTTAAACTTTAGGTACATATCCAAAATGTATCACCAAGGTGACAGAAGTTAATTCTGGTGCATGGTTTTCCAGTTGGAGTCAAAAATGTGTATGGCCGTATATGAAAAAGCGTAAGCCCCAGACCCACAATTTTGATCAAAAATGAAAATGTCAAAAGTGTCCTAATTTCTGCTTTAAACTTTAGGTACTTATCCAAAATGTATCACCAAGGTGACAGAAGTTAATTCTGGTGCATGGTTTTCCAATTGGAGACAGAAATGTGTATGGCCGTATATGAAAAAACGTAAGCCCCGGACCCACAATTTTGATCAAAAATGAAAATTTCAAAAGTGTCCCAATTTCTGCTTTAAACTTTAGGTACATATCCAAAATGTATCACCAAGGTGACAGAAGTTAATTCTGGTGCATGGTTTTCCAATTGGAGTAAGAAATGTGTATGGCCATATATGAAAAAAACGTAAGCCCCGGACCCACAATTTTGATCTAAAATGAAAATTTCAAAAGTGTCCCAATTTCTGCTTTAAACTTTAGGTACATATCCAAAATGTATCACCAAGGTGACAGAAGTTAATTCTGGTGTATGGTTTTCCATTTGGAGTCAGAAATGTGTATGGCCATATATGAAAAAAACGTAAGCCCTGGACACACAATTTTGATCATAAATGAAAATTTCAAAAGTGTCCCAATTTCTGCTTTAAACTTTAGGTACATATCAAAAATGTATCACCAAGGTGACAGAAGTCAATTCAGGTGCATGGTTTTCCATTTGGAGTCAGAAATGTGTATGGCCATATATGAAAAAAAACGTAAGCCCCGGACCCACAATTTTGATCAAAAATGAAAATTTCAAAAGTGTCCCAATTTCTGCTTTAAACTTTAGGTACATATCCAAAATGTATCACCAAGGTGACAGAAGTTAATTCTGGTGCATGGTTTTCCATTTGGAGTCAGAAATGTGTATGGCCATATATGAAAAAAACATAAGCCCTGGACACACAATTTTGATCAAAAATGAAAATTTCAAAAGTGTCCCAATTTCTGCTTTAAACTTTAGGTACATATCCAAAATGTATCACCAAGGTGACAGAAGTTAATTCTGGTGCATGGTTTTCCATTTGGAGTCAGAGATGTGTATGGCCATATATGAAAAAAACGTAAGCCCCGGACCCACAGTTTCGATCAAAAATGAAAATTTCTAAAGTGTCCCAATTTCTGCTTTAAACTTTAGGTACATATCCAAAATGTATCACCAAGGTGACAGAAGTTAATTCTGGTGCATGGTTTTCCAGTTGGAGTCAAAAATGTGTATGGCCGTATATGAAAAAGCGTAAGCCCCAGACCCACAATTTTGATCAAAAATGAAAATGTCAAAAGTGTCCTAATTTCTGCTTTAAACTTTAGGTACTTATCCAAAATGTATCACCAAGGTGACAGAAGTTAATTCTGGTGCATGGTTTTCCAATTGGAGACAGAAATGTGTATGGCCGTATATGAAAAAACGTAAGCCCCGGACCCACAATTTTGATCAAAAATGAAAATTTCAAAAGTGTCCCAATTTCTGCTTTAAACTTTAGGTACATATCCAAAATGTATCACCAAGGTGACAGAAGTTAATTCTGGTGCATGGTTTTCCAATTGGAGTAAGAAATGTGTATGGCCATATATGAAAAAAACGTAAGCCCCGGACCCACAATTTTGATCTAAAATGAAAATTTCAAAAGTGTCCCAATTTCTGCTTTAAACTTTAGGTACATATCCAAAATGTATCACCAAGGTGACAGAAGTTAATTCTGGTGTATGGTTTTCCATTTGGAGTCAGAAATGTGTATGGCCATATATGAAAAAAACGTAAGCCCTGGACACACAATTTTGATCATAAATGAAAATTTCAAAAGTGTCCCAATTTCTGCTTTAAACTTTAGGTACATATCAAAAATGTATCACCAAGGTGACAGAAGTCAATTCAGGTGCATGGTTTTCCATTTGGAGTCAGAAATGTGTATGGCCATATATGAAAAAAAACGTAAGCCCCGGACCCACAATTTTGATCAAAAATGAAAATTTCAAAAGTGTCCCAATTTCTGCTTTAAACTTTAGGTACATATCCAAAATGTATCACCAAGGTGACAGAAGTTAATTCTGGTGCATGGTTTTCCATTTGGAGTCAGAAATGTGTATGGCCATATATGAAAAAAACATAAGCCCTGGACACACAATTTTGATCAAAAATGAAAATTTCAAAAGTGTCCCAATTTCTGCTTTAAACTTTAGGTACATATCCAAAATGTATCACCAAGGTGACAGAAGTTAATTCTGGTGCATGGTTTTCCAGTTGGAGTCAAAAATGTGTATGGCCATATATGAAAAAACGTAAGCCCCGGACCCACAATTTTGATCAAAAATGAAAATTTCAAAAGTGTCCCAATTTCTGCTTTAAACTTTAGGTACATATCCAAAATGTATCACCAAGGTGACAGAAGTTAATTCTGGTGCATGGTTTTCCATTTGGAGTCAGAAATGTGTATGGCCATATATGAAAAAAACGTAAGCCCTGGACACACAATTTTGATCAAAAATGAAAATTTCAAAAGTGTCCCAATTTCTGCTTTAAACTTTAGGTACATATCCAAAATGTATCACCAAGGTGACAGAAGTTAATTCTGGTGCATGGTTTTCCATTTGGAGTCAGAAATGTGTATGGCCATATATGAAAAAAACGTAAGCCCCGGACCCACAGTTTCGATCAAAAATGAAAATTTCTAAAGTGTCCCAATTTCTGCTTTAAACTTTAGGTACATATCCAAAATGTATCACCAAGGTGACAGAAGTTAATTCTGGTGCATGGTTTTCCAGTTGGAGTCAAAAATGTGTATGGCCGTATATGAAAAAGCGTAAGCCCCGGACCCACAATTTTGATCAAAAATGAAAATTTCAAAAGTGTCCCAATTTCTGCTTTAAACTTTAGGTACTTATCCAAAATGTATCAACAAGGTGACAGAAGTTAATTCTGGTGCATGGTTTTCCAATTGGAGACAGAAATGTGTATGGCCGTATATGAAAAAACGTAAGCCCCGGACCCACAATTTTGATCAAAAATGAAAATTTCAAAAGTGTCCCAATTTCTGCTTTAAACTTTATGTACGTATCCAAAATGTATCACCAAGGTGACAGAAGTTAATTCTGGTGCATGGTTTTCCAATTGGAGTAAGAAATGTGTATGGCCATATATGAAAAAAACGTAAGCCCCGGACCCACTATTTTGATCTAAAATGAAAATTTCAAAAGTATCCCAATTTCTGCTTTAAACTTTAGGTACATATCCAAAATGTATCACCAAGGTGACAGAAGTTAATTCTGGGGCATGGTTTTACAATTGGAGTAAGAAATGTGTATGGCCATATATGAAAAAAAACGTAAGTCCCGGACCCACAATTTTGATCTAAAATTAAAATTTCAAAAGTATCCCAATTTCTGCTTTAAACTTTAGGTACATATCCAAAATGTATCACCAAGGTGACAGAAGTTAATTCTGGTGCATGGTTTTCCAGTTGGAGTCAAAAATGTGTATGGCCATATATGAAAAAACGTAAGCCCCGGACCGACAATTTTGATCAAAAATGAAAATTTCAAAAGTGTCCCTATTTCTGCTTTAAACTTTAGGTACATATCCAAAATGTATCACCAAGGTGACAGAAGTTAATTCTGGTGCATGGTTTTCCATTTGGAGTCAGAAATGTGTATGGCCATATATGAAAAAAACGTAAGCCCTGGACACACAATTTTGATCAAAAATGAAAATTTCAAAAGTGTCCCAATTTCTGCTTTAAACTTTAGGTACATATCCAAAATGTATCAACAAGGTGACAGAAGTTAATTCTGGTGCATGGTTTTCCATTTGGAGTCAGAAATGTGTATGGCCATATATGACAAAAACGTAAGCCCCGGACCCACAATTTCGATCAAAAATGAAAATTTCAAAAGTGTCCCAATTTCTGCTTTAAACTTTAGGTACATATCCAAAATGTATCACCAAGGTGACAGAGGTTAATTCTGGTGCATGGTTTTCCATTTGGAGTCAGAAATGTGTATGGCCATATATGAAAAAAACGTAAGCCCCGGACCCACAGTTTCGATCAAAAATGAAAATTTCTAAAGTGTCCCAATTTCTGCTTTAAACTTTAGATACATATCCAAAATGTATCACCAAGGTGACAGAAGTTAATTCTGGTGCATGGTTTTCCAGTTGGAGTCAAAAATGTGTATGGCCGTATATGAAAAAGCGTAAGCCCCGGACCCACAATTTTGATCAAAAATGAAAATTTCAAAAGTGTCCCAATTTCTGCTTTAAACTTTAGGTACTTATCCAAAATGTATCACCAAGGTGACAGAAGTTAATTCTGGTGCATGGTTTTCCAATTGGAGACAGAAATGTGTATGGCCGTATATGAAAAAACGTAAGCCCCGGACCCACAATTTTGATCAAAAATGAAAATTTCAAAAGTGTCCCAATTTCTGCTTTAAACTTTAGGTACATATCCAAAATGTATCACCAAGGTGACAGAAGTTAATTCTGGTGCATGGTTTTCCAATTGGAGTAAGAAATGTGTATGGCCATATATGAAAAAAACGTAAGCCCCGGACCCACAATTTTGATCTAAAATGAAAATTTCAAAAGTATCCCAATTTCTGCTTTAAACTTTAGGTACATATCCAAAATGTATCACCAAGGTGACAGAAGTTAATTCTGGTTCATGGTTTTCCAATTGGAGTCAGAAATGTGTATGGCCATATATGAAAAAAACGTAAGCCTTGGACACACAATTTTGATCAAAAATGAAAATTTCAAAAGTGTCCCAATTTCTGCTTTAAACTTTAGGTACATATCCAAAATGTATCACCAAGGTGACAGAAGTTAATTCTGGTGCATGGTTTTCCATTTGGAGTTAGAAATGTGTATGGCCATATATGAAAAAAACGTAAGCCCCGGGCCCACAATTTCGATCAAAAATGAAAATTTCAAAAGTGTCCCAATTTCTGCTTTAAACTTTAGGTACATATCCAAAATGTATCACCAAGGTGACAGAAGTTAATTCTGGTGCATGGTTTTCCAATTGGAGTAAGAAATGTGTATGGCCATATATGAAAAAAACGTAAGCCCCGGACCCACAATTTTGATCTAAAATGAAAATTTCAAAAGTATCCCAATTTCTGCTTTAAACTTTAGGTACATATCCAAAATGTATCACCAGGGTGACAGAAGTTAATTCTGGTGCATGGTTTTCCATTTGGAGTTAGAAATGTGTATGGCCATATATGAAAAAAACGTAAGCCCCGGACCCACAATTTCGATCAAAAATGAAAATTTCTAAAGTGTCCCAATTTCTGCTTTAAACTTTAGGTACATATCCAAAATGTATCACCAAGGTGACAGAAGTTAATTCTGGTGCATGGTTTTCCATTTGGAGTCAGAAATGTGTATGGCCATTTATGAAAAAAACGTAAGCACTGGACACACAATTTTGATCAAAAATGAAAATTTCAAAAGTGTCCCAATTTCTGCTTTAAACTTTAGGTACATATCCAAAATGTATCACCAAGGTGACAGAGGTTAATTCTGGTGCATGGTTTTCCATTTGGAGTCAGAAATGTGTATGGCCATATATGAAAAAAACGTAAGCCCCGGACCCACAGTTTCGATCAAAAATGAAAATTTCTAAAGTGTCCCAATTTCTGCTTTAAACTTTAGGTACATATCCAAAATGTATCACCAAGGTGACAGAAGTTAATTCTGGTGCATGGTTTTCCAGTTGGAGTCAAAAATGTATATGGCCGTATATGAAAAAGCGTAAGCCCCGGACCCACAATTTTGATCAAAAATGAAAATTTCAAAAGTGTCCCAATTTCTGCTTTAAACTTTAGGTACATATCCAAAATGTATCACCAAGGTGACAGAAGTTAATTCTGGTGCATGGTTTTCCAATTGGAGTAAGAAATGTGTATGGCCATATATGAAAAAAACATAAGCCCCGGACCCACAATTTTGATCTAAAATGAAAATTTCAAAAGTATCCCAATTTCTGCTTTAAACTTTAGGTACATATCCAAAATGTATCACCAAGGTGACAGAAGTTAATTCTGGTTCATGGTTTTCCAATTGGAGTCAGAAATGTGTATGGCCATATATGAAAAAAACGTAAGCCTTGGACACACAATTTTGATCAAAAATGAAAATTTCAAAAGTGTCCCAATTTCTGCTTTAAACTTTAGGTACATATCCAAAATGTATCACCAAGGTGACAGAAGTTAATTCTGGTGCATGGTTTTCCATTTGGAGTTAGAAATGTGTATGGCCATATATGAAAAAAACGTAAGCCCCGGACCCACAATTTCGATCAAAAATGAAAATTTCAAAAGTGTCCCAATTTCTGCTTTAAACTTTAGGTACATATCCAAAATGTATCACCAAGGTGACAGAAGTTAATTCTGGTGCATGGTTTTCCATTTGGAGTCAGAAATGTGTATGGCCATATATGAAAAAAACGTAAGCCCTGGACACACAATTTTGATCAAAAATGAAAATTTCAAAAGTGTCCCAATTTCTGCTTTAAACTTTAGGTACATATCCAAAATGTATCACCAAGGTGACAGAAGTTAATTCTGGTGCATGGTTTTCCATTTGGAGTTAGAAATGTGTATGGCCATATATGAAAAAAACGTAAGCCCCGGACCCACAATTTCGATCAAAAATGAAAATTTCAAAAGTGTCCCAATTTCTGCTTTAAACTTTAGGTACATATCCAAAATGTATCACCAAGGTGACAGAAGTTAATTCTGGTGCATGGTTTTCCATTTGGAGTCAGAAATGTGTATGGCCATATATGAAAAAAACGTAAGCCCCGGACCCACAGTTTCGATCAAAAATGAAAACTTCTAAAGTGTCCCAATTTCTGCTTTAAACTTTAGGTACATATCCAAAATGTATCACCAAGGTGACAGAAGTTAATTCTGGTGCATGGTTTTCCAGTTGGAGTCAAAAATGTGTATGGCCGTATATGAAAAAGCGTAAGCCCCGGACCCACAATTTTGATCAAAAATGAAAATTTCAAAAGTGTCCCAATTTCTGCTTTAAACTTTAGGTACTTATCCAAAATGTATCACCAAGGTGACAGAAGTTAATTCTGGTGCATGGTTTTCCAATTGGAGACAGAAATGTGTATGGCCGTATATGAAAAAACGTAAGCCCCGGACCCACAATTTTGATCAAAAATGAAAATTTCAAAAGTGTCCCAATTTCTGCTTTAAACTTTATGTACGTATCCAAAATGTATCACCAAGGTGACAGAAGTTAATTCTGGTGCATGGTTTTCCAATTGGAGTAAGAAATGTGTATGGCCATATATGAAAAAAACGTAAGCCCCGGACCCACTATTTTGATCTAAAATGAAAATTTCAAAAGTATCCCAATTTCTGCTTTAAACTTTAGGTACATATCCAAAATGTATCACCAAGGTGACAGAAGTTAATTCTGGTGCATGGTTTTCCAGTTGGAGTCAAAAATGTGTATGGCCGTATATGAAAAAGCGTAAGCCCCGGACCCACAATTTTGATCAAAAATGAAAATTTCAAAAGTGTCCCAATTTCTGCTTTAAACTTTAGGTACTTATCCAAAATGTATCACCAAGGTGACAGAAGTTAATTCTGGTGCATGGTTTTCCAATTGGAGACAGAAATGTGTATGGCCGTATATGAAAAAACGTAAGCCCCGGACCCACAATTTTGATCAAAAATGAAAATTTCAAAAGTGTCCCAATTTCTGCTTTAAACTTTAGGTACATATCCAAAATGTATCACCAAGGTGACAGAAGTTAATTCTGGTGCATGGTTTTCCAATTGGAGTCAGAAATGTGTATGGCCATATATGAAAAAAACGTAAGCCTTGGACACACAATTTTGATCAAAAATGAAAATTTCAAAAGTGTCCCAATTTCTGCTTTAAACTTTAGGTACATATCCAAAATGTATCACCAAGGTGACAGAAGTTAATTCTGGTGCATGGTTTTCCATTTGGAGTTAGAAATGTGTATGGCCATATATGAAAAAAACGTAAGCCCCGGACCCACAATTTCGATCAAAAATGAAAATTTCAAAAGTGTCCCAATTTCTGCTTTAAACTTTAGGTACATATCCAAAATGTATCACCAAGGTGACAGAAGTTAATTCTGGTGCATGGTTTTCCATTTGGAGTCAGAAATGTGTATGGCCATATATGAAAAAAACGTAAGCCCCGGACCCACAGTTTCGATCAAAAATGAAAATTTCTAAAGTGTCCCAATTTCTGCTTTAAACTTTAGGTACATATCCAAAATGTATCACCAAGGTGACAGAAGTTAATTCTGGTGCATGGTTTTCCAGTTGGAGTAAAAAATGTGTATGGCCGTATATGAAAAAGCGTAAGCCCCGGACCCTCAATTTTGATCAAAAATGAAAATTTCAAAAGTGTCCCAATTTCTGCTTTAAACTTTAGGTACTTATCCAAAATGTATCACCAAGGTGACAGAAGTTAATTCTGGTGCATGGTTTTCCAATTGGAGACAGAAATGTGTATGGCCGTATATGAAAAAACGTAAGCCCCGGACCCACAATTTTGATCAAAAATGAAAATTTCAAAAGTGTCCCAATTTCTGCTTTAAACTTTATGTACGTATCCAAAATGTATCACCAAGGTGACAGAAGTTAATTCTGGTGCATGGTTTTCCAATTGGAGTAAGAAATGTGTATGGCCATATATGAAAAAAACGTAAGCCCCGGACCCACTATTTTGATCTAAAATGAAAATTTCAAAAGTATCCCAATTTCTGCTTTAAACTTTAGGTACATATCCAAAATGTATCACCAAGGTGACAGAAGTTAATTCTGGTGCATGGTTTTACAACTGGAGTAAGAAATGTGTATGGCCATATATGAAAAAAACGTAAGTCCCGGACCCACAATTTTGATCTAAAATGAAAATTTCAAAAGTATCCCAATTTCTGCTTTAAACTTTAGGTACATATCAAAAATGTATCACCAAGGTGACAGAAGTTAATTCTGGTGCATGGTTTTCCAGTTGGAGTCAAAAATGTGTATGGCCATATATGAAAAAACGTAAGCCCCGGACCGACAATTTTGATCAAAAATGAAAATTTCAAAAGTGTCCCTATTTCTGCTTTAAACTTTAGGTACATATCCAAAATGTATCACCAAGGTGACAGAAGTTAATTCTGGTGCATGGTTTTCCATTTGGAGTCAGAAAAGTGTATGGCCATATATGAAAAAAACGTAAGCCCTGGACACACAATTTTGATCAAAAATGAAAATTTCAAAAGTGTCCCAATTTCTGCTTTAAACTTTAGGTACATATCCAAAATGTATCACCAAGGTGACAGAAGTTAATTCTGGTGCATGGTTTTCCATTTGGAGTCAGAAATGTGTATGGCCATATATGACAAAAACGTAAGCCCCGGACCCACAATTTCGATCAAAAATGAAAATTTCAAAAGTGTCCCAATTTCTGCTTTAAACTTTAGGTACATATCCAAAATGTATCACCAAGGTGACAGAGGTTAATTCTGGTGCATGGTTTTCCATTTGGAGTCAGAAATGTGTATGGCCATATATGAAAAAAACGTAAGCCCCTGACCCACAGTTTTGATCAAAAATGAAAATTTCTAAAGTGTCCCAATTTCTGCTTTAAACTTTAGGTACATATCCAAAATGTATCACCAAGGTGACAGAAGTTAATTCTGGTGCATGGTTTTCCAGTTGGAGTAAAAAATGTGTATGGCCGTATATGAAAAAGCGTAAGCCCCGGACCCACAATTTTGATCAAAAATGAAAATTTCAAAAGTGTCCCAATTTCTGCTTTAAACTTTAGGTACTTATCCAAAATGTATCACCAAGGTGACAGAAGTTAATTCTGGTGCATGGTTTTCCAATTGGAGACAGAAATGTGTATGGCCGTATATGAAAAAACGTAAGCCCCGGACCCACAATTTTGATCAAAAATGAAAATTTCAAAAGTGTCCCAATTTCTGCTTTAAACTTTAGGTACATATCCAAAATGTATCACCAAGGTGACAGAAGTTAATTCTGGTGCATGGTTTTCCAATTGGAGTAAGAAATGTGTATGGCCATATATGAAAAAAACGTAAGCCCCGGACCCACAATTTTGATCTAAAATGAAAATTTCAAAAGTATCCCAATTTCTGCTTTAAACTTTAGGTACATATCCAAAATGTATCACCAAGGTGACAGAAGTTAATTCTGGTTCATGGTTTTCCAATTGGAGTCAGAAATGTGTATGGCCATATATGAAAAAAACGTAAGCCTTGGACACACAATTTTGATCAAAAATGAAAATTTCAAAAGTGTCCCAATTTCTGCTTTAAACTTTAGGTACATATCCAAAATGTATCACCAAGGTGACAGAAGTTAATCCTGGTGCATGGTTTTCCATTTGGAGTTAGAAATGTGTATGGCCATATATGAAAAAAACGTAAGCCCCGGACCCACAATTTCGATCAAAAATGAAAATTTCAAAAGTGTCCCAATTTCTGCTTTAAACTTTAGGTACATATCCAAAATGTATCACCAAGGTGACAGAAGTTAATTCTGGTGCATGGTTTTCCATTTGGAGTCAGAAATGTGTATGGCCATATATGAAAAAAACGTAAGCCCCGGACCCACTATTTTGATCTAAAATGAAAATTTCAAAAGTATCCCAATTTCTGCTTTAAACTTTAGGTACATATCCAAAATGTATCACCAAGGTGACAGAAGTTAATTCTGGTGCATGGTTTTACAACTGGAGTAAGAAATGTGTATGGCCATATATGAAAAAAACGTAAGTCCCGGACCCACAATTTTGATCTAAAATGAAAATTTCAAAAGTATCCCAATTTCTGCTTTAAACTTTAGGTACATATCCAAAATGTATCACCAAGGTGACAGAAGTTAATTCTGGTGCATGGTTTTCCAGTTGGAGTCAAAAATGTGTATGGCCATATATGAAAAAACGTAAGCCCCGGACCGACAATTTTGATCAAAAATGAAAATTTCAAAAGTGTCCCTATTTCTGCTTTAAACTTTAGGTACATATCCAAAATGTATCACCAAGGTGACAGAAGTTAATTCTGGTGCATGGTTTTCCATTTGGAGTCAGAAATGTGTATGGCCATATATGAAAAAAACGTAAGCCCTGGACACACAATTTTGATCAAAAATGAAAATTTCAAAAGTGTCCCAATTTCTGCTTTAAACTTTAGGTACATATCCAAAATGTATCACCAAGGTGACAGAAGTTAATTCTGGTGCATGGTTTTCCATTTGGAGTCAGAAATGTGTATGGCCATATATGACAAAAACGTAAGCCCCGGACCCACAATTTCGATCAAAAATGAAAATTTCAAAAGTGTCCCAATTTCTGCTTTAAACTTTAGGTACATATCCAAAATGTATCACCAAGGTGACAGAGGTTAATTCTGGTGCATGGTTTTCCATTTGGAGTCAGAAATGTGTATGGCCATATATGAAAAAAACGTAAGCCCCGGACCCACAGTTTTGATCAAAAATGAAAATTTCTAAAGTGTCCCAATTTCTGCTTTAAACTTTAGGTACATATCCAAAATGTATCACCAAGGTGACAGAAGTTAATTCTGGTTCATGGTTTTCCAATTGGAGTCAGAAATGTGTATGGCCATATATGAAAAAAACGTAAGCCTTGGACACACAATTTTGATCAAAAATGAAAATTTCAAAAGTGTCCCAATTTCTGCTTTAAACTTTAGGTACATATCCAAAATGTATCACCAAGGTGACAGAAGTTAATTCTGGTGCATGGTTTTCCAGTTGGAGTCAAAAATGTGTATGGCCGTATATGAAAAAGCGTAAGCCCCGGACCCACAATTTTGATCAAAAATGAAAATTTCAAAAGTGTCCCAATTTCTGCTTTAAACTTTAGGTACTTATCCAAAATGTATCACCAAGGTGACAGAAGTTAATTCTGGTGCATGGTTTTCCAATTGGAGACAGAAATGTGTATGGCCGTATATGAAAAAACGTAAGCCCCGGACCCACAATTTTGATCAAAAATGAAAATTTCAAAAGTGTCCCAATTTCTGCTTTAAACTTTATGTACGTATCCAAAATGTATCACCAAGGTGACAGAAGTTAATTCTGGTGCATGGTTTTCCAATTGGAGTAAGAAATGTGTATGGCCATATATGAAAAAAACGTAAGCCCCGGACCCACTATTTTGATCTAAAATGAAAATTTCAAAAGTATCCCAATTTCTGCTTTAAACTTTAGGTACATATCCAAAATGTATCACCAAGGTGACAGAAGTTAATTCTGGTGCATGGTTTTCCAGTTGGAGTCAAAAATGTGTATGGCCGTATATGAAAAAGCGTAAGCCCCGGACCCACAATTTTGATCAAAAATGAAAATTTCAAAAGTGTCCCAATTTCTGCTTTAAACTTTAGGTACTTATCCAAAATGTATCACCAAGGTGACAGAAGTTAATTCTGGTGCATGGTTTTCCAATTGGAGACAGAAATGTGTATGGCCGTATATGAAAAAACGTAAGCCCCGGACCCACAATTTTGATCAAAAATGAAAATTTCAAAAGTGTCCCAATTTCTGCTTTAAACTTTAGGTACATATCCAAAATGTATCACCAAGGTGACAGAAGTTAATTCTGGTGCATGGTTTTCCAATTGGAGTCAGAAATGTGTATGGCCATATATGAAAAAAACGTAAGCCTTGGACACACAATTTTGATCAAAAATGAAAATTTCAAAAGTGTCCCAATTTCTGCTTTAAACTTTAGGTACATATCCAAAATGTATCACCAAGGTGACAGAAGTTAATTCTGGTGCATGGTTTTCCATTTGGAGTTAGAAATGTGTATGGCCATATATGAAAAAAACGTAAGCCCCGGACCCACAATTTCGATCAAAAATGAAAATTTCAAAAGTGTCCCAATTTCTGCTTTAAACTTTAGGTACATATCCAAAATGTATCACCAAGGTGACAGAAGTTAATTCTGGTGCATGGTTTTCCATTTGGAGTCAGAAATGTGTATGGCCATATATGAAAAAAACGTAAGCCCCGGACCCACAGTTTCGATCAAAAATGAAAATTTCTAAAGTGTCCCAATTTCTGCTTTAAACTTTAGGTACATATCCAAAATGTATCACCAAGGTGACAGAAGTTAATTCTGGTGCATGGTTTTCCAGTTGGAGTAAAAAATGTGTATGGCCGTATATGAAAAAGCGTAAGCCCCGGACCCTCAATTTTGATCAAAAATGAAAATTTCAAAAGTGTCCCAATTTCTGCTTTAAACTTTAGGTACTTATCCAAAATGTATCACCAAGGTGACAGAAGTTAATTCTGGTGCATGGTTTTCCAATTGGAGACAGAAATGTGTATGGCCGTATATGAAAAAACGTAAGCCCCGGACCCACAATTTTGATCAAAAATGAAAATTTCAAAAGTGTCCCAATTTCTGCTTTAAACTTTATGTACGTATCCAAAATGTATCACCAAGGTGACAGAAGTTAATTCTGGTGCATGGTTTTCCAATTGGAGTAAGAAATGTGTATGGCCATATATGAAAAAAACGTAAGCCCCGGACCCACTATTTTGATCTAAAATGAAAATTTCAAAAGTATCCCAATTTCTGCTTTAAACTTTAGGTACATATCCAAAATGTATCACCAAGGTGACAGAAGTTAATTCTGGTGCATGGTTTTACAACTGGAGTAAGAAATGTGTATGGCCATATATGAAAAAAACGTAAGTCCCGGACCCACAATTTTGATCTAAAATGAAAATTTCAAAAGTATCCCAATTTCTGCTTTAAACTTTAGGTACATATCAAAAATGTATCACCAAGGTGACAGAAGTTAATTCTGGTGCATGGTTTTCCAGTTGGAGTCAAAAATGTGTATGGCCATATATGAAAAAACGTAAGCCCCGGACCGACAATTTTGATCAAAAATGAAAATTTCAAAAGTGTCCCTATTTCTGCTTTAAACTTTAGGTACATATCCAAAATGTATCACCAAGGTGACAGAAGTTAATTCTGGTGCATGGTTTTCCATTTGGAGTCAGAAAAGTGTATGGCCATATATGAAAAAAACGTAAGCCCTGGACACACAATTTTGATCAAAAATGAAAATTTCAAAAGTGTCCCAATTTCTGCTTTAAACTTTAGGTACATATCCAAAATGTATCACCAAGGTGACAGAAGTTAATTCTGGTGCATGGTTTTCCATTTGGAGTCAGAAATGTGTATGGCCATATATGACAAAAACGTAAGCCCCGGACCCACAATTTCGATCAAAAATGAAAATTTCAAAAGTGTCCCAATTTCTGCTTTAAACTTTAGGTACATATCCAAAATGTATCACCAAGGTGACAGAGGTTAATTCTGGTGCATGGTTTTCCATTTGGAGTCAGAAATGTGTATGGCCATATATGAAAAAAACGTAAGCCCCTGACCCACAGTTTTGATCAAAAATGAAAATTTCTAAAGTGTCCCAATTTCTGCTTTAAACTTTAGGTACATATCCAAAATGTATCACCAAGGTGACAGAAGTTAATTCTGGTGCATGGTTTTCCAGTTGGAGTAAAAAATGTGTATGGCCGTATATGAAAAAGCGTAAGCCCCGGACCCACAATTTTGATCAAAAATGAAAATTTCAAAAGTGTCCCAATTTCTGCTTTAAACTTTAGGTACTTATCCAAAATGTATCACCAAGGTGACAGAAGTTAATTCTGGTGCATGGTTTTCCAATTGGAGACAGAAATGTGTATGGCCGTATATGAAAAAACGTAAGCCCCGGACCCACAATTTTGATCAAAAATGAAAATTTCAAAAGTGTCCCAATTTCTGCTTTAAACTTTAGGTACATATCCAAAATGTATCACCAAGGTGACAGAAGTTAATTCTGGTGCATGGTTTTCCAATTGGAGTAAGAAATGTGTATGGCCATATATGAAAAAAACGTAAGCCCCGGACCCACAATTTTGATCTAAAATGAAAATTTCAAAAGTATCCCAATTTCTGCTTTAAACTTTAGGTACATATCCAAAATGTATCACCAAGGTGACAGAAGTTAATTCTGGTTCATGGTTTTCCAATTGGAGTCAGAAATGTGTATGGCCATATATGAAAAAAACGTAAGCCTTGGACACACAATTTTGATCAAAAATGAAAATTTCAAAAGTGTCCCAATTTCTGCTTTAAACTTTAGGTACATATCCAAAATGTATCACCAAGGTGACAGAAGTTAATCCTGGTGCATGGTTTTCCATTTGGAGTTAGAAATGTGTATGGCCATATATGAAAAAAACGTAAGCCCCGGACCCACAATTTCGATCAAAAATGAAAATTTCAAAAGTGTCCCAATTTCTGCTTTAAACTTTAGGTACATATCCAAAATGTATCACCAAGGTGACAGAAGTTAATTCTGGTGCATGGTTTTCCATTTGGAGTCAGAAATGTGTATGGCCATATATGAAAAAAACGTAAGCCCCGGACCCACTATTTTGATCTAAAATGAAAATTTCAAAAGTATCCCAATTTCTGCTTTAAACTTTAGGTACATATCCAAAATGTATCACCAAGGTGACAGAAGTTAATTCTGGTGCATGGTTTTACAACTGGAGTAAGAAATGTGTATGGCCATATATGAAAAAAACGTAAGTCCCGGACCCACAATTTTGATCTAAAATGAAAATTTCAAAAGTATCCCAATTTCTGCTTTAAACTTTAGGTACATATCCAAAATGTATCACCAAGGTGACAGAAGTTAATTCTGGTGCATGGTTTTCCAGTTGGAGTCAAAAATGTGTATGGCCATATATGAAAAAACGTAAGCCCCGGACCGACAATTTTGATCAAAAATGAAAATTTCAAAAGTGTCCCTATTTCTGCTTTAAACTTTAGGTACATATCCAAAATGTATCACCAAGGTGACAGAAGTTAATTCTGGTGCATGGTTTTCCATTTGGAGTCAGAAATGTGTATGGCCATATATGAAAAAAACGTAAGCCCTGGACACACAATTTTGATCAAAAATGAAAATTTCAAAAGTGTCCCAATTTCTGCTTTAAACTTTAGGTACATATCCAAAATGTATCACCAAGGTGACAGAAGTTAATTCTGGTGCATGGTTTTCCATTTGGAGTCAGAAATGTGTATGGCCATATATGACAAAAACGTAAGCCCCGGACCCACAATTTCGATCAAAAATGAAAATTTCAAAAGTGTCCCAATTTCTGCTTTAAACTTTAGGTACATATCCAAAATGTATCACCAAGGTGACAGAGGTTAATTCTGGTGCATGGTTTTCCATTTGGAGTCAGAAATGTGTATGGCCATATATGAAAAAAACGTAAGCCCCGGACCCACAGTTTTGATCAAAAATGAAAATTTCTAAAGTGTCCCAATTTCTGCTTTAAACTTTAGGTACATATCCAAAATGTATCACCAAGGTGACAGAAGTTAATTCTGGTTCATGGTTTTCCAATTGGAGTCAGAAATGTGTATGGCCATATATGAAAAAAACGTAAGCCTTGGACACACAATTTTGATCAAAAATGAAAATTTCAAAAGTGTCCCAATTTCTGCTTTAAACTTTAGGTACATATCCAAAATGTATCACCAAGGTGACAGAAGTTAATCCTGGTGCATGGTTTTCCATTTGGAGTTAGAAATGTGTATGGCCATATATGAAAAAAACGTAAGCCCCGGACCCACAATTTCGATCAAAAATGAAAATTTCAAAAGTGTCCCAATTTCTGCTTTAAACTTTAGGTACATATCCAAAATGTATCACCAAGGTGACAGAAGTTAATTCTGGTGCATGGTTTTCCATTTGGAGTCAGAAATGTGTATGGCCATATATGAAAAAAACGTAAGCCCCGGACCCACAGTTTCGATCAAAAATGAAAATTTCTAAAGTGTCCCAATTTCTGCTTTAAACTTTAGGTACATATCCAAAATGTATCACCAAGGTGACAGAAGTTAATTCTGGTGCATGGTTTTCCAGTTGGAGTCAAAAATGTGTATGGCCGTATATGAAAAAGCGTAAGCCCCGGACCCACAATTTTGATCAAAAATGAAAATTTCAAAAGTGTCCCAATTTCTGCTTTAAACTTTAGGTACTTATCCAAAATGTATCACCAAGGTGACAGAAGTTAATTCTGGTGCATGGTTTTCCAATTGGAGACAGAAATGTGTATGGCCGTATATGAAAAAACGTAAGCCCCGGACCCACAATTTTGATCAAAAATGAAAATTTCAAAAGTGTCCCAATTTCTGCTTTAAACTTTATGTACGTATCCAAAATGTATCACCAAGGTGACAGAAGTTAATTCTGGTGCATGGTTTTCCAATTGGAGTAAGAAATGTGTATGGCCATATATGAAAAAAACGTAAGCCCCGGACCCACTATTTTGATCTAAAATGAAAATTTCAAAAGTATCCCAATTTCTGCTTTAAACTTTAGGTACATATCCAAAATGTATCACCAAGGTGACAGAAGTTAATTCTGGTGCATGGTTTTACAATTGGAGTAAGAAATGTGTATGGCCATATATGAAAAAAACGTAAGCCCCGGACCCACAATTTTGATCTAAAATGAAAATTTCAAAAGTGTCCCAATTTCTGCTTTAAACTTTAGGTACATATCCAAAATGTATCACCAAGGTGACAGAGGTTAATTCAGGTGCATGGTTTTCCATTTGGAGTCAGAAATGTGTATGGCCATATATGAAAAAAAACGTAAGCCCCGGACCCACAGTTTCGATCAAAAATGAAAATTTCTAAAGTGTCCCAATTTCTGCTTTAAACTTTAGGTACATATCCAAAATGTATCACCAAGGTGACAGAAGTTAATTCTGGTGCATGGTTTTCCAGTTGGAGTAAAAAATGTGTATGGCCATATATGAAAAAACGTAAGCCCCGGACCGACAATTTTGATCAAAAATGAAAATTTCAAAAGTGTCCCTATTTCTGCTTTAAACTTTAGGTACATATCCAAAATGTATCACCAAGGTGACAGAAGTTAATTCTGGTGCATGGTTTTCCATTTGGAGTCAGAAATGTGTATGGCCATATATGAAAAAAACGTAAGCCCTGGACACACAATTTTGATCAAAAATGAAAATTTCAAAAGTGTCCCAATTTCTGCTTTAAACTTTAGGTACATATCCAAAATGTATCACCAAGGTGACAGAGGTTAATTCAGGTGCATGGTTTTCCATTTGGAGTCAGAAATGTGTATGGCCATATATGAAAAAAAACGTAAGCCCCGGACCCACAGTTTCGATCAAAAATGAAAATTTCTAAAGTGTCCCAATTTCTGCTTTAAACTTTAGGTACATATCCAAAATGTATCACCAAGGTGACAGAAGTTAATTCTGGTTCATGGTTTTCCAATTGGAGTCAGAAATGTGTATGGCCATATATGAAAAAAACGTAAGCCTTGGACACACAATTTTGATCAAAAATGAAAATTTCAAAAGTGTCCCAATTTCTGCTTTAAACTTTAGGTACATATCCAAAATGTATCACCAAGGTGACAGAAGTTAATTCTGGTGCATGGTTTTCCATTTGGAGTTAGAAATGTGTATGGCCATATATGAAAAAAACGTAAGCCCCGGACCCACAATTTCGATCAAAAATGAAAATTTCTAAAGTGTCCCAATTTCTGCTTTAAACTTTAGGTACATATCCAAAATGTATCACCAAGGTGACAGAAGTTAATTCTGGTGCATGGTTTTCCAATTGGAGTAAGAAATGTGTATGGCCATATATGAAAAAAACGTAAGCCCCGGACCCACAATTTTGATCTAAAATGAAAATTTCAAAAGTATCCCAATTTCTGCTTTAAACTTTAGGTACATATCCAAAATGTATCACCAGGGTGACAGAAGTTAATTCTGGTGCATGGTTTTCCATTTGGAGTTAGAAATGTGTATGGCCATATATGAAAAAAACGTAAGCCCCGGACCCACAATTTCGATCAAAAATGAAAATTTCTAAAGTGTCCAAATTTCTGCTTTAAACTTTAGGTACATATCCAAAATGTATCACCAAGGTGACAGAAGTTAATTCTGGTGCATGGTTTTCCATTTGGAGTCAGAAATGTGTATGGCCATTTATGAAAAAAACGTAAGCCCTGGACACACAATTTTGATCAAAAATGAAAATTTCAAAAGTGTCCCAATTTCTGCTTTAAACTTTAGGTACATATCCAAAATGTATCACCAAGGTGACAGAGGTTAATTCTGGTGCATGGTTTTCCATTTGGAGTCAGAAATGTGTATGGCCATATATGAAAAAAACGTAAGCCCCGGACCCACAGTTTCGATCAAAAATGAAAATTTCTAAAGTGTCCCAATTTCTGCTTTAAACTTTAGGTACATATCCAAAATGTATCACCAAGGTGACAGAAGTTAATTCTGGTGCATGGTTTTCCAGTTGGAGTCAAAAATGTGTATGGCCGTATATGAAAAAGCGTAAGCCCCGGACCCACAATTTTGATCAAAAATGAAAATTTCAAAAGTGTCCCAATTTCTGCTTTAAACTTTAGGTACTTATCCAAAATGTATCACCAAGGTGACAGAAGTTAATTCTGGTGCATGGTTTTCCAATTGGAGACAGAAATGTGTATGGCCGTATATGAAAAAACGTAAGCCCCGGACCCACAATTTTGATCAAAAATGAAAATTTCAAAAGTGTCCCAATTTCTGCTTTAAACTTTAGGTACATATCCAAAATGTATCACCAAGGTGACAGAAGTTAATTCTGGTGCATGGTTTTCCAATTGGAGTAAGAAATGTGTATGGCCATATATGAAAAAAACGTAAGCCCCGGACCCACAATTTTGATCTAAAATGAAAATTTCAAAAGTATCCCAATTTCTGCTTTAAACTTTAGGTACATATCCAAAATGTATCACCAAGGTGACAGAAGTTAATTCTGGTTCATGGTTTTCCAATTGGAGTCAGAAATGTGTATGGCCATATATGAAAAAAACGTAAGCCTTGGACACACAATTTTGATCAAAAATGAAAATTTCAAAAGTGTCCCAATTTCTGCTTTAAACTTTAGGTACATATCCAAAATGTATCACCAAGGTGACAGAAGTTAATTCTGGTGCATGGTTTTCCATTTGGAGTTAGAAATGTGTATGGCCATATATGAAAAAAACGTAAGCCCCGGACCCACAATTTCGATCAAAAATGAAAATTTCTAAAGTGTCCCAATTTCTGCTTTAAACTTTAGGTACATATCCAAAATGTATCACCAAGGTGACAGAAGTTAATTCTGGTGCATGGTTTTCCATTTGGAGTCAGAAATGTGTATGGCCATTTATGAAAAAAACGTAAGCCCTGGACACACAATTTTGATCAAAAATGAAAATTTCAAAAGTGTCCCAATTTCTGCTTTAAACTTTAGGTACATATCCAAAATGTATCACCAAGGTGACAGAAGTTAATTCTGGTGCATGGTTTTCCATTTGGAGTCAGAAATGTGTATGGCCGTATATGAAAAAACGTAAGCCCCGGACCCACAATTTTGATCAAAAATGAAAATTTCAAAAGTGTCCCAATTTCTGCTTTAAACTTTAGGTACATATCCAAAATGTATCACCAAGGTGACAGAAGTTAATTCTGGTGCATGGTTTTCCAATTGGAGTAAGAAATGTGTATGGCCATATATGAAAAAAACGTAAGCCCCGGACCCACAATTTTGATCTAAAATGAAAATTTCAAAAGTGTCCCAATTTCTGCTTTAAACTTTAGGTACATATCCAAAATGTATCACCAAGGTGACAGAAGTTAATTCTGGTGTATGGTTTTCCATTTGGAGTCAGAAATGTGTATGGCCATATATGAAAAAAACGTAAGCCCTGGACACACAATTTTGATCATAAATGAAAATTTCAAAAGTGTCCCAATTTCTGCTTTAAACTTTAGGTACATATCAAAAATGTATCACCAAGGTGACAGAAGTCAATTCAGGTGCATGGTTTTCCATTTGGAGTCAGAAATGTGTATGGCCATATATGAAAAAAAACGTAAGCCCCGGACCCACAATTTCGATCAAAAATGAAAATTTCAAAAGTGTCCCAATTTCTGCTTTAAACTTTAGGTACATATCCAAAATGTATCACCAAGGTGACAGAAGTTAATTCTGGTGCATGGTTTTCCATTTGGAGTCAGAAATGTGTATGGCCATATATGAAAAAAACATAAGCCCTGGACACACAATTTTGATCAAAAATGAAAATTTCAAAAGTGTCCCAATTTCTGCTTTAAACTTTAGGTACATATCCAAAATGTATCACCAAGGTGACAGAAGTTAATTCTGGTGCATTGTTTTCCAATTGGAGTAAGAAATGTGTATGGCCATATATGAAAAAAACGTAAGCCCCGGACCCACAATTTTGATCTAAAATGAAAATTTCAAAAGTGTCCCAATTTCTGCTTTAAACTTTAGGTACATATCCAAAATGTATCACCAAGGTGACAGAAGTTAATTCTGGTGCATGGTTTTCCATTTGGAGTCAGAAATGTGTATGGCCATATATGAAAAAAACGTAAGCCCCGGACCCACAGTTTCGATCAAAAATGAAAATTTCTAAAGTGTCCCAATTTCTGCTTTAAACTTTAGGTACATATCCAAAATGTATCACCAAGGTGACAGAAGTTAATTCTGGTGCATGGTTTTCCAGTTGGAGTCAAAAATGTGTATGGCCGTATATGAAAAAGCGTAAGCCCCGGACCCACAATTTTGATCAAAAATGAAAATGTCAAAAGTGTCCCAATTTCTGCTTTAAACTTTAGGTACTTATCCAAAATGTATCACCAAGGTGACAGAAGTTAATTCTGGTGCATGGTTTTCCAATTGGAGACAGAAATGTGTATGGCCGTATATGAAAAAACGTAAGCCCCGGACCCACAATTTTGATCAAAAATGAAAATTTCAAAAGTGTCCCAATTTCTGCTTTAAACTTTAGGTACATATCCAAAATGTATCACCAAGGTGACAGAAGTTAATTCTGGTGCATGGTTTTCCAATTGGAGTAAGAAATGTGTATGGCCATATATGAAAAAAACGTAAGCCCCGGACCCACAATTTTGATGTAAAATGAAAATTTCAAAAGTGTCCCAATTTCTGCTTTAAACTTTAGGTACATATCCAAAATGTATCACCAAGGTGACAGAAGTTAATTCTGGTGTATGGTTTTCCATTTGGAGTCAGAAATGTGTATGGCCATATATGAAAAAAACGTAAGCCCTGGACACACAATTTTGATCATAAATGAAAATTTCAAAAGTGTCCCAATTTCTGCTTTAAACTTTAGGTACATATCAAAAATGTATCACCAAGGTGACAGAAGTCAATTCAGGTGCATGGTTTTCCATTTGGAGTCAGAAATGTGTATGGCCATATATGAAAAAAAACGTAAGCCCCGGACCCACAATTTCGATCAAAAATGAAAATTTCAAAAGTGTCCCAATTTCTGCTTTAAACTTTAGGTACATATCCAAAATGTATCACCAAGGTGACAGAAGTTAATTCTGGTGCATGGTTTTCCATTTGGAGTCAGAAATGTGTATGGCCATATATGAAAAAAACATAAGCCCTGGACACACAATTTTGATCAAAAATGAAAATTTCAAAAGTGTCCCAATTTCTGCTTTAAACTTTAGGTACATATCCAAAATGTATCACCAAGGTGAAAGAAGTTAATTCTGGTGCATGGTTTTCCATTTGGAGTTAGAAATGTGTATGGCCATATATGAAAAAAACGTAAGCCCTGGACCCACAATTTCGATCAAAAATGAAAATTTCTAAAGTGTCCCAATTTCTGCTTTAAACTTTAGGTACATATCCAAAATGTATCACCAAGGTGACAGAAGTTAATTCTGGTGCATGGTTTTCCATTTGGAGTCAGAAATGTGTATGGCCATATATGACAAAAACGTAAGCCCCGGACCCACAATTTCGATCAAAAATGAAAATTTCAAAAGTGTCCCAATTTCTGCTTTAAACTTTAGGTACATATCCAAAATGTATCACCAAGGTGACCGAGGTTAATTCTGGTGCATGGTTTTCCATTTGGAGTCAGAAATGTGTATGGCCATATATGAAAAAAACGTAAGTCCCGGACCCACAATTTTGATCTAAAATGAAAATTTCAAAAGAATCCCAATTTCTGCTTTAAACTTTAGGTACATATCCAAAATGTATCACCAAGGTGACAGAAGTTAATTCTGGTGCATGGTTTTCCAGTTGGAGTCAAAAATGTGTATGGCCATATATGAAAAAACGTAAGCCCCGGACCGACAATTTTGATCAAAAATGAAAATTTCAAAAGTGTCCCTATTTCTGCTTTAAACTTTAGGTACATATCCAAAATGTATCACCAAGGTGACAGAAGTTAATTCTGGTGCATGGTTTTCCATTTGGAGTCAGAAATGTGTATGGCCATATATGAAAAAAACGTAAGCCCCGGACCCACAATTTCGATCAAAAATGAAAATTTCAAAAGTGTCCCAATTTCTGCTTTAAACTTTAGGTACATATCCAAAATGTATCACCAAGGTGACAGAGGTTAATTCTGGTGCATGGTTTTCCATTTGGAGTCAGAAATGTGTATGGCCATATATGAAAAAAACGTAAGCCCCGGACCCACAGTTTCGATCAAAAATGAAAATTTCTAAAGTGTCCCAATTTCTGCTTTAAACTTTAGGTACATATCCAAAATGTATCACCAAGGTGACAGAAGTTAATTCTGGTGCATGGTTTTCCAGTTGGAGTCAAAAATGTGTATGGCCGTATATGAAAAAGCGTAAGCCCCGGACCCACAATTTTGATCAAAAATGAAAATTTCAAAAGTGTCCCAATTTCTGCTTTAAACTTTAGGTACTTATCCAAAATGTATCACCAAGGTGACAGAAGTTAATTCTGGTGCATGGTTTTCCAATTGGAGACAGAAATGTGTATGGCCGTATATGAAAAAACGTAAGCCCCGGACCCACAATTTTGATCAAAAATGAAAATTTCAAAAGTGTCCCAATTTCTGCTTTAAACTTTAGGTACATATCCAAAATGTATCACCAAGGTGACAGAAGTTAATTCTGGTGCATGGTTTTCCAATTGGAGTAAGAAATGTGTATGGCCATATATGAAAAAAACGTAAGCCCCGGACCCACAATTTTGATCTAAAATGAAAATTTCAAAAGTATCCCAATTTCTGCTTTAAACTTTAGGTACATATCCAAAATGTATCACCAAGGTGACAGAAGTTAATTCTGGTTCATGGTTTTCCAATTGGAGTCAGAAATGTGTATGGCCATATATGAAAAAAACGTAAGCCTTGGAAACACAATTTTGATCAAAAATGAAAATTTCAAAAGTGTCCCAATTTCTGCTTTAAACTTTAGGTACATATCCAAAATGTATCACCAAGGTGACAGAAGTTAATTCTGGTGCATGGTTTTCCATTTGGAGTTAGAAATGTGTATGGCCATATATGAAAAAAAACGTAAGCCCCGGACCCACAATTTCGATCAAAAATGAACATTTCTAAAGTGTCCCAATTTCTGCTTTAAACTTTAGGTACATATCCAAAATGTATCACCAAGGTGACAGAAGTTAATTCTGGTGCATGTTTTTCCATTTGGAGTCAGAAATGTGTATGGCCATATATGAAAAAAACATAAGCCCTGGACACACAATTTTGATCAAAAATGAAAATTTCAAAAGTGTCCCAATTTCTGCTTTAAACTTTAGGTACATATCCAAAATGTATCACCAAGGTGACAGAAGTTAATTCTGGTGCATGGTTTTCCATTTGGAGTCAGAAATGTGTATGGCCATATATGAAAAAAAACGTAAGCCCTGGACACACAATTTTGATCAAAAATGAAAATTTCAAAAGTGTCCCAATTTCTGCTTTAAACTTTAGGTACATATCCAAAATGTATCACCAAGGTGACAGAAGTTAATTCTGGTGCATGGTTTTCCATTTGGAGTCAGAAATGTGTATGGCCATATATGAAAAAAAACGTAAGCCCCGGACCCACAATTTCGATCAAAAATTAAAATTTCAAAAGTGTCCCAATTTCTGCTTTAAACTTTAGGTACATATCCAAAATGTATCACCAAGGTGACAGAAGTTAATTCTGGTGCATGGTTTTCCATTTGGAGTCAGAAATGTGTATGGCCATATATGAAAAAAACGTAAGCCCCGGACCCACAATTTCGATCAAAAATGAAAATTTCAAAAGTGTCCCAATTTCTGCTTTAAACTTTAAGTACATATCCAAAATGTATCACCAAGGTGACAGAAGTTAATTCTGGTGCATGGTTTTACAATTGGAGTAAGAAATGTGTATGGCCATATATGAAAAAAACGTAAGTCCCGGACCCACAATTTTGATCTAAAATGAAAATTTCAAAAGTATCCCAATTTCTGCTTTAAACTTTAGGTACATATCCAAAATGTATCACCAAGGTGACAGAAGTTAATTCTGGTGCATGGTTTTCCAGTTGGAGTCAAAAATGTGTATGGCCATATATGAAAAAACGTAAGCCCTGGACACACAATTTTGATCAAAAATGAAAATTTCAAAAGTGTCACAATTTCTGCTTTAAACTTTAGGTACATATCCAAAATGTATCACCAAGGTGACAGAAGTTAATTCTGGTGCATGGTTTTCCATTTGGAGTCAGAAATGTGTATGGCCATATATGACAAAAACGTAAGCCCCGGACCCACAATTTCGATCAAAAATGAAAATTTCAAAAGTGTCCCAATTTCTGCTTTAAACTTTAGGTACATATCCAAAATGTATCACCAAGGAGACAGAGGTTAATTCTGGTGCATGGTTTTCCATTTGGAGTCAGAAATGTGTATGGCCATATATGAAAAAAACGTAAGCCCCGGACCCACAGTTTCGATCAAAAATGAAAATTTCTAAAGTGTCCCAATTTCTGCTTTAAACTTTAGGTACATATCCAAAATGTATCACCAAGGTGACAGAAGTTAATTCTGGTGCATGGTTTTCCAGTTGGAGTCAAAAATGTGTATGGCCGTATATGAAAAAGCGTAAGCCCCGGACCCACAATTTTGATCAAAAATGAAAATTTCAAAAGTGTCCCAATTTCTGCTTTAAACTTTAGGTACTTATCCAAAATGTATCACCAAGGTGACAGAAGTTAATTCTGGTGCATGGTTTTCCAATTGGAGTAAGAAATGTGTATGGCCGTATATGAAAAAACGTAAGCCCCGGACCCACAATTTTGATCAAAAATGAAAATTTCAAAAGTGTCCCAATTTCTGCTTTAAACTTTAGGTACATATCCAAAATGTATCACCAAGGTGACAGAAGTTAATTCTGGTGCATGGTTTTCCAATTGGAGTAAGAAATGTGTATGGCCATATATGAAAAAAACGTAAGCCCCGGACCCACAATTTTGATCTAAAATGAAAATTTCAAAAGTATCCCAATTTCTGCTTTAAACTTTAGGTACATATCCAAAATGTATCACCAAGGTGACAGAAGTTAATTCTGGTTCATGGTTTTCCAATTGGAGTCAGAAATGTGTATGGCCATATATGAAAAAAACGTAAGCCTTGGAAACACAATTTTGATCAAAAATGAAAATTTCAAAAGTGTCCCAATTTCTGCTTTAAACTTTAGGTACATATCCAAAATGTATCACCAAGGTGACAGAAGTTAATTCTGGTGCATGGTTTTCCATTTGGAGTTAGAAATGTGTATGGCCATATATGAAAAAAAACGTAAGCCCCGGACCCACAATTTCGATCAAAAATGAACATTTCTAAAGTGTCCCAATTTCTGCTTTAAACTTTAGGTACATATCCAAAATGTATCACCAAGGTGACAGAAGTTAATTCTGGTGCATGTTTTTCCATTTGGAGTCAGAAATGTGTATGGCCATATATGAAAAAAACATAAGCCCTGGACACACAATTTTGATCAAAAATGAAAATTTCAAAAGTGTCCCAATTTCTGCTTTAAACTTTAGGTACATATCCAAAATGTATCACCAAGGTGACAGAAGTTAATTCTGGTGCATGGTTTTCCATTTGGAGTCAGAAATGTGTATGGCCATATATGAAAAAAAACGTAAGCCCTGGACACACAATTTTGATCAAAAATGAAAATTTCAAAAGTGTCCCAATTTCTGCTTTAAACTTTAGGTACATATCCAAAATGTATCACCAAGGTGACAGAAGTTAATTCTGGTGCATGGTTTTCCATTTGGAGTCAGAAATGTGTATGGCCATATATGAAAAAAAACGTAAGCCCCGGACCCACAATTTCGATCAAAAATTAAAATTTCAAAAGTGTCCCAATTTCTGCTTTAAACTTTAGGTACATATCCAAAATGTATCACCAAGGTGACAGAAGTTAATTCTGGTGCATGGTTTTCCATTTGGAGTCAGAAATGTGTATGGCCATATATGAAAAAAACGTAAGCCCCGGACCCACAATTTCGATCAAAAATGAAAATTTCAAAAGTGTCCCAATTTCTGCTTTAAACTTTAAGTACATATCCAAAATGTATCACCAAGGTGACAGAAGTTAATTCTGGTGCATGGTTTTACAATTGGAGTAAGAAATGTGTATGGCCATATATGAAAAAAACGTAAGTCCCGGACCCACAATTTTGATCTAAAATGAAAATTTCAAAAGTATCCCAATTTCTGCTTTAAACTTTAGGTACATATCCAAAATGTATCACCAAGGTGACAGAAGTTAATTCTGGTGCATGGTTTTCCAGTTGGAGTCAAAAATGTGTATGGCCATATATGAAAAAACGTAAGCCCTGGACACACAATTTTGATCAAAAATGAAAATTTCAAAAGTGTCACAATTTCTGCTTTAAACTTTAGGTACATATCCAAAATGTATCACCAAGGTGACAGAAGTTAATTCTGGTGCATGGTTTTCCATTTGGAGTCAGAAATGTGTATGGCCATATATGACAAAAACGTAAGCCCCGGACCCACAATTTCGATCAAAAATGAAAATTTCAAAAGTGTCCCAATTTCTGCTTTAAACTTTAGGTACATATCCAAAATGTATCACCAAGGAGACAGAGGTTAATTCTGGTGCATGGTTTTCCATTTGGAGTCAGAAATGTGTATGGCCATATATGAAAAAAACGTAAGCCCCGGACCCACAGTTTCGATCAAAAATGAAAATTTCTAAAGTGTCCCAATTTCTGCTTTAAACTTTAGGTACATATCCAAAATGTATCACCAAGGTGACAGAAGTTAATTCTGGTGCATGGTTTTCCAGTTGGAGTCAAAAATGTGTATGGCCGTATATGAAAAAGCGTAAGCCCCGGACCCACAATTTTGATCAAAAATGAAAATTTCAAAAGTGTCCCAATTTCTGCTTTAAACTTTAGGTACTTATCCAAAATGTATCACCAAGGTGACAGAAGTTAATTCTGGTGCATGGTTTTCCAATTGGAGTAAGAAATGTGTATGGCCATATATGAAAAAAACGTAAGCCCCGGACCCACTATTTTGATCTAAAATGAAAATTTCAAAAGTATCCCAATTTCTGCTTTAAACTTTAGGTACATATCCAAAATGTATCACCAAGGTGACAGAAGTTAATTCTGGTGCATGGTTTTCCAGTTGGAGTCAAAAATGTGTATGGCCATATATGAAAAAACGTAAGCCCCGGACCGACAATTTTGATCAAAAATGAAAATTTCAAAAGTGTCCCTATTTCTGCTTTAAACTTTAGGTACATATCCAAAATGTATCACCAAGGTGACAGAAGTTAATTCTGGTGCATGGTTTTCCATTTGGAGTCAGAAATGTGTATGGCCATATATGAAAAAAACGTAAGCCCTGGACACACAATTTTGATCAAAAATGAAAATTTCAAAAGTGTCCCAATTTCTGCTTTAAACTTTAGGTACATATCCAAAATGTATCACCAAGGTGACAGAAGTTAATTCTGGTGCATGGTTTTCCATTTGGAGTCAGAAATGTGTATGGCCATATATGACAAAAACGTAAGCCCCGGACCCACAATTTCGATCAAAAATGAAAATTTCAAAAGTGTCCCAATTTCTGCTTTAAACTTTAGGTACATATCCAAAATGTATCACCAAGGTGACAGAAGTTAATTCTGGTGCATGGTTTTCCAGTTGGAGTCAAAAATGTGTATGGCCGTATATGAAAAAGCGTAAGCCCCGGACCCACAATTTTGATCAAAAATGAAAATTTCAAAAGTGTCCCAATTTCTGCTTTAAACTTTAGGTACATATCCAAAATGTATCACCAAGGTGACAGAAGTTAATTCTGGTGCATGGTTTTCCAGTTGGAGTCAAAAATGTGTATGGCCGTATATGAAAAAGCGTAAGCCCCGGACCCACAATTTTGATCAAAAATGAAAATTTCAAAAGTGTCCCAATTTCTGCTTTAAACTTTAGGTACTTATCCAAAATGTATCACCAAGGTGACAGAAGTTAATTCTGGTGCATGGTTTTCCAATTGGAGACAGAAATGTGTATGGCCGTATATGAAAAAACGTAAGCCCCGGACCCACAATTTTGATCAAAAATGAAAATTTCAAAAGTGTCCCAATTTCTGCTTTAAACTTTAGGTACATATCCAAAATGTATCACCAAGGTGACAGAAGTTAATTCTGGTGCATGGTTTTCCAATTGGAGTAAGAAATGTGTATGGCCATATATGACAAAAACGTAAGCCCCGGACCCACAGTTTCGATCAAAAATGAAAATTTCTAAAGTGTCCCAATTTCTGCTTTAAACTTTAGGTACATATCCAAAATGTATCACCAAGGTGACAGAAGTTAATTCTGGTGCATGGTTTTCCAGTTGGAGTCAAAAATGTGTATGGCCGTATATGAAAAAGCGTAAGCCCAGGACCCACAATTTTGATCAAAAATGAAAATTTCAAAAGTGTCCCAATTTCTGCTTTAAACTTTAGGTACTTATCCAAAATGTATCACCAAGGTGACAGAAGTTAATTCTGGTGCATGGTTTTCCAATTGGAGACAGAAATGTGTATGGCCGTATATGAAAAAAACGTAAGCCCCGGACCCACAATTTTGATCAAAAATGAAAATTTCAAAAGTGTCCCAATTTCTGCTTTAAACTTTATGTACATATCCAAAATGTATCACCAAGGTGACAGAAGTTAATTCTGGTGCATGGTTTTCCAATTGGAGTAAGAAATGTGTATGGCCATATATGAAAAAAACGTAAGCCCCGGACCCACAATTTTGATCTAAAATGAAAATTTCAAAAGTATCCCAATTTCTGCTTTAAACTTTAGGTACATATCCAAAATGTATCACCAAGGTGACAGAAGTTAATTCTGGTTCATGGTTTTCCAATTGGAGTCAGAAATGTGTATGGCCATATATGAAAAAAACGTAAGCCTTGGAAACACAATTTTGATCAAAAATGAAAATTTCAAAAGTGTCCCAATTTCTGCTTTAAACTTTAGGTACATATCCAAAATGTATCACCAAGGTGACAGAAGTTAATTCTGGTGCATGGTTTTCCAATTGGAGTAAGAAATGTGTATGGCCATATATGAAAAAAACGTAAGCCCCGGACCCACAATTTTGATCTAAAATGAAAATTTCAAAAGTATCCCAATTTCTGCTTTAAACTTTAGGTACATATCCAAAATGTATCACCAAGGTGACAGAAGTTAATTCTGGTTCATGGTTTTCCAATTGGAGTCAGAAATGTGTATGGCCATATATGAAAAAAACGTAAGCCTTGGAAACACAATTTTGATCAAAAATGAAAATTTCAAAAGTGTCCCAATTTCTGCTTTAAACTTTAGGTACATATCCAAAATGTATCACCAAGGTGACAGAAGTTAATTCTGGTGCATGGTTTTCCATTTGGAGTTAGAAATGTGTATGGCCATATATGAAAAAAAACGTAAGCCCCGGACCCACAATTTCGATCAAAAATGAACATTTCTAAAGTGTCCCAATTTCTGCTTTAAACTTTAGGTACATATCCAAAATGTATCACCAAGGTGACAGAAGTTAATTCTGGTGCATGTTTTTCCATTTGGAGTCAGAAATGTGTATGGCCATATATGAAAAAAACATAAGCCCTGGACACACAATTTTGATCAAAAATGAAAATTTCAAAAGTGTCCCAATTTCTGCTTTAAACTTTAGGTACATATCCAAAATGTATCACCAAGGTGACAGAAGTTAATTCTGGTGCATGGTTTTCCATTTGGAGTCAGAAATGTGTATGGCCATATATGAAAAAAAACGTAAGCCCCGGACCCACAATTTCGATCAAAAATTAAAATTTCAAAAGTGTCCCAATTTCTGCTTTAAACTTTAGGTACATATCCAAAATGTATCACCAAGGTGACAGAAGTTAATTCTGGTGCATGGTTTTCCATTTGGAGTCAGAAATGTGTATGGCCATATATGAAAAAAACGTAAGCCCCGGACCCACAATTTCGATCAAAAATGAAAATTTCAAAAGTGTCCCAATTTCTGCTTTAAACTTTAAGTACATATCCAAAATGTATCACCAAGGTGACAGAAGTTAATTCTGGTGCATGGTTTTACAATTGGAGTAAGAAATGTGTATGGCCATATATGAAAAAAACGTAAGTCCCGGACCCACAATTTTGATCTAAAATGAAAATTTCAAAAGTATCCCAATTTCTGCTTTAAACTTTAGGTACATATCCAAAATGTATCACCAAGGTGACAGAAGTTAATTCTGGTGCATGGTTTTCCAGTTGGAGTCAAAAATGTGTATGGCCATATATGAAAAAACGTAAGCCCTGGACACACAATTTTGATCAAAAATGAAAATTTCAAAAGTGTCACAATTTCTGCTTTAAACTTTAGGTACATATCCAAAATGTATCACCAAGGTGACAGAAGTTAATTCTGGTGCATGGTTTTCCATTTGGAGTCAGAAATGTGTATGGCCATATATGACAAAAACGTAAGCCCCGGACCCACAATTTCGATCAAAAATGAAAATTTCAAAAGTGTCCCAATTTCTGCTTTAAACTTTAGGTACATATCCAAAATGTATCACCAAGGAGACAGAGGTTAATTCTGGTGCATGGTTTTCCATTTGGAGTCAGAAATGTGTATGGCCATATATGAAAAAAACGTAAGCCCCGGACCCACAGTTTCGATCAAAAATGAAAATTTCTAAAGTGTCCCAATTTCTGCTTTAAACTTTAGGTACATATCCAAAATGTATCACCAAGGTGACAGAAGTTAATTCTGGTGCATGGTTTTCCAGTTGGAGTCAAAAATGTGTATGGCCGTATATGAAAAAGCGTAAGCCCCGGACCCACAATTTTGATCAAAAATGAAAATTTCAAAAGTGTCCCAATTTCTGCTTTAAACTTTAGGTACTTATCCAAAATGTATCACCAAGGTGACAGAAGTTAATTCTGGTGCATGGTTTTCCAATTGGAGTAAGAAATGTGTATGGCCATATATGAAAAAAACGTAAGCCCCGGACCCACTATTTTGATCTAAAATGAAAATTTCAAAAGTATCCCAATTTCTGCTTTAAACTTTAGGTACATATCCAAAATGTATCACCAAGGTGACAGAAGTTAATTCTGGTGCATGGTTTTCCAGTTGGAGTCAAAAATGTGTATGGCCATATATGAAAAAACGTAAGCCCCGGACCGACAATTTTGATCAAAAATGAAAATTTCAAAAGTGTCCCTATTTCTGCTTTAAACTTTAGGTACATATCCAAAATGTATCACCAAGGTGACAGAAGTTAATTCTGGTGCATGGTTTTCCATTTGGAGTCAGAAATGTGTATGGCCATATATGAAAAAAACGTAAGCCCTGGACACACAATTTTGATCAAAAATGAAAATTTCAAAAGTGTCCCAATTTCTGCTTTAAACTTTAGGTACATATCCAAAATGTATCACCAAGGTGACAGAAGTTAATTCTGGTGCATGGTTTTCCATTTGGAGTCAGAAATGTGTATGGCCATATATGACAAAAACGTAAGCCCCGGACCCACAATTTCGATCAAAAATGAAAATTTCAAAAGTGTCCCAATTTCTGCTTTAAACTTTAGGTACATATCCAAAATGTATCACCAAGGTGACAGAAGTTAATTCTGGTGCATGGTTTTCCAGTTGGAGTCAAAAATGTGTATGGCCGTATATGAAAAAGCGTAAGCCCCGGACCCACAATTTTGATCAAAAATGAAAATTTCAAAAGTGTCCCAATTTCTGCTTTAAACTTTAGGTACATATCCAAAATGTATCACCAAGGTGACAGAAGTTAATTCTGGTGCATGGTTTTCCAGTTGGAGTCAAAAATGTGTATGGCCGTATATGAAAAAGCGTAAGCCCCGGACCCACAATTTTGATCAAAAATGAAAATTTCAAAAGTGTCCCAATTTCTGCTTTAAACTTTAGGTACTTATCCAAAATGTATCACCAAGGTGACAGAAGTTAATTCTGGTGCATGGTTTTCCAATTGGAGACAGAAATGTGTATGGCCGTATATGAAAAAACGTAAGCCCCGGACCCACAATTTTGATCAAAAATGAAAATTTCAAAAGTGTCCCAATTTCTGCTTTAAACTTTAGGTACATATCCAAAATGTATCACCAAGGTGACAGAAGTTAATTCTGGTGCATGGTTTTCCAATTGGAGTAAGAAATGTGTATGGCCATATATGACAAAAACGTAAGCCCCGGACCCACAGTTTCGATCAAAAATGAAAATTTCTAAAGTGTCCCAATTTCTGCTTTAAACTTTAGGTACATATCCAAAATGTATCACCAAGGTGACAGAAGTTAATTCTGGTGCATGGTTTTCCAGTTGGAGTCAAAAATGTGTATGGCCGTATATGAAAAAGCGTAAGCCCAGGACCCACAATTTTGATCAAAAATGAAAATTTCAAAAGTGTCCCAATTTCTGCTTTAAACTTTAGGTACTTATCCAAAATGTATCACCAAGGTGACAGAAGTTAATTCTGGTGCATGGTTTTCCAATTGGAGACAGAAATGTGTATGGCCGTATATGAAAAAAACGTAAGCCCCGGACCCACAATTTTGATCAAAAATGAAAATTTCAAAAGTGTCCCAATTTCTGCTTTAAACTTTATGTACATATCCAAAATGTATCACCAAGGTGACAGAAGTTAATTCTGGTGCATGGTTTTCCAATTGGAGTAAGAAATGTGTATGGCCATATATGAAAAAAACGTAAGCCCCGGACCCACAATTTTGATCTAAAATGAAAATTTCAAAAGTATCCCAATTTCTGCTTTAAACTTTAGGTACATATCCAAAATGTATCACCAAGGTGACAGAAGTTAATTCTGGTTCATGGTTTTCCAATTGGAGTCAGAAATGTGTATGGCCATATATGAAAAAAACGTAAGCCTTGGAAACACAATTTTGATCAAAAATGAAAATTTCAAAAGTGTCCCAATTTCTGCTTTAAACTTTAGGTACATATCCAAAATGTATCACCAAGGTGACAGAAGTTAATTCTGGTGCATGGTTTTCCATTTGGAGTTAGAAATGTGTATGGCCATATATGAAAAAAAACGTAAGCCCCGGACCCACAATTTCGATCAAAAATGAACATTTCTAAAGTGTCCCAATTTCTGCTTTAAACTTTAGGTACATATCCAAAATGTATCACCAAGGTGACAGAAGTTAATTCTGGTGCATGTTTTTCCATTTGGAGTCAGAAATGTGTATGGCCATATATGAAAAAAACATAAGCCCTGGACACACAATTTTGATCAAAAATGAAAATTTCAAAAGTGTCCCAATTTCTGCTTTAAACTTTAGGTACATATCCAAAATGTATCACCAAGGTGACAGAAGTTAATTCTGGTGCATGGTTTTCCATTTGGAGTCAGAAATGTGTATGGCCATATATGAAAAAAAACGTAAGCCCCGGACCCACAATTTCGATCAAAAATTAAAATTTCAAAAGTGTCCCAATTTCTGCTTTAAACTTTAGGTACATATCCAAAATGTATCACCAAGGTGACAGAAGTTAATTCTGGTGCATGGTTTTCCATTTGGAGTCAGAAATGTGTATGGCCATATATGAAAAAAACGTAAGCCCCGGACCCACAATTTCGATCAAAAATGAAAATTTCAAAAGTGTCCCAATTTCTGCTTTAAACTTTAAGTACATATCCAAAATGTATCACCAAGGTGACAGAAGTTAATTCTGGTGCATGGTTTTACAATTGGAGTAAGAAATGTGTATGGCCATATATGAAAAAAACGTAAGTCCCGGACCCACAATTTTGATCTAAAATGAAAATTTCAAAAGTATCCCAATTTCTGCTTTAAACTTTAGGTACTTATCCAAAATGTATCACCAAGGTGACAGAAGTTAATTCTGGTGCATGGTTTTCCAATTGGAGACAGAAATGTGTATGGCCGTATATGAAAAAAACGTAAGCCCCGGACCCACAATTTTGATCAAAAATGAAAATTTCAAAAGTGTCCCAATTTCTGCTTTAAACTTTATGTACATATCCAAAATGTATCACCAAGGTGACAGAAGTTAATTCTGGTGCATGGTTTTCCAATTGGAGTAAGAAATGTGTATGGCCATATATGAAAAAAACGTAAGCCCCGGACCCACAATTTTGATCTAAAATGAAAATTTCAAAAGTATCCCAATTTCTGCTTTAAACTTTAGGTACATATCCAAAATGTATCACCAAGGTGACAGAAGTTAATTCTGGTTCATGGTTTTCCAATTGGAGTCAGAAATGTGTATGGCCATATATGAAAAAAACGTAAGCCTTGGAAACACAATTTTGATCAAAAATGAAAATTTCAAAAGTGTCCCAATTTCTGCTTTAAACTTTAGGTACATATCCAAAATGTATCACCAAGGTGACAGAAGTTAATTCTGGTGCATGGTTTTCCATTTGGAGTTAGAAATGTGTATGGCCATATATGAAAAAAAACGTAAGCCCCGGACCCACAATTTCGATCAAAAATGAACATTTCTAAAGTGTCCCAATTTCTGCTTTAAACTTTAGGTACATATCCAAAATGTATCACCAAGGTGACAGAAGTTAATTCTGGTGCATGTTTTTCCATTTGGAGTCAGAAATGTGTATGGCCATATATGAAAAAAACATAAGCCCTGGACACACAATTTTGATCAAAAATGAAAATTTCAAAAGTGTCCCAATTTCTGCTTTAAACTTTAGGTACATATCCAAAATGTATCACCAAGGTGACAGAAGTTAATTCTGGTGCATGGTTTTCCATTTGGAGTCAGAAATGTGTATGGCCATATATGAAAAAAAACGTAAGCCCCGGACCCACAATTTCGATCAAAAATTAAAATTTCAAAAGTGTCCCAATTTCTGCTTTAAACTTTAGGTACATATCCAAAATGTATCACCAAGGTGACAGAAGTTAATTCTGGTGCATGGTTTTCCATTTGGAGTCAGAAATGTGTATGGCCATATATGAAAAAAACGTAAGCCCCGGACCCACAATTTCGATCAAAAATGAAAATTTCAAAAGTGTCCCAATTTCTGCTTTAAACTTTAAGTACATATCCAAAATGTATCACCAAGGTGACAGAAGTTAATTCTGGTGCATGGTTTTACAATTGGAGTAAGAAATGTGTATGGCCATATATGAAAAAAACGTAAGTCCCGGACCCACAATTTTGATCTAAAATGAAAATTTCAAAAGTATCCCAATTTCTGCTTTAAACTTTAGGTACATATCCAAAATGTATCACCAAGGTGACAGAAGTTAATTCTGGTGCATGGTTTTCCAGTTGGAGTCAAAAATGTGTATGGCCATATATGAAAAAACGTAAGCCCTGGACACACAATTTTGATCAAAAATGAAAATTTCAAAAGTGTCACAATTTCTGCTTTAAACTTTAGGTACATATCCAAAATGTATCACCAAGGTGACAGAAGTTAATTCTGGTGCATGGTTTTCCATTTGGAGTCAGAAATGTGTATGGCCATATATGAAAAAAAACGTAAGCCCTGGACACACAATTTTGATCAAAAATGAAAATTTCAAAAGTGTCCCAATTTCTGCTTTAAACTTTAGGTACATATCCAAAATGTATCACCAAGGTGACAGAAGTTAATTCTGGTGCATGGTTTTCCATTTGGAGTCAGAAATGTGTATGGCCATATATGAAAAAAAACGTAAGCCCCGGACCCACAATTTCGATCAAAAATTAAAATTTCAAAAGTGTCCCAATTTCTGCTTTAAACTTTAGGTACATATCCAAAATGTATCACCAAGGTGACAGAAGTTAATTCTGGTGCATGGTTTTCCATTTGGAGTCAGAAATGTGTATGGCCATATATGAAAAAAACGTAAGCCCCGGACCCACAATTTCGATCAAAAATGAAAATTTCAAAAGTGTCCCAATTTCTGCTTTAAACTTTAAGTACATATCCAAAATGTATCACCAAGGTGACAGAAGTTAATTCTGGTGCATGGTTTTACAATTGGAGTAAGAAATGTGTATGGCCATATATGAAAAAAACGTAAGTCCCGGACCCACAATTTTGATCTAAAATGAAAATTTCAAAAGTATCCCAATTTCTGCTTTAAACTTTAGGTACATATCCAAAATGTATCACCAAGGTGACAGAAGTTAATTCTGGTGCATGGTTTTCCAGTTGGAGTCAAAAATGTGTATGGCCATATATGAAAAAACGTAAGCCCTGGACACACAATTTTGATCAAAAATGAAAATTTCAAAAGTGTCACAATTTCTGCTTTAAACTTTAGGTACATATCCAAAATGTATCACCAAGGTGACAGAAGTTAATTCTGGTGCATGGTTTTCCATTTGGAGTCAGAAATGTGTATGGCCATATATGACAAAAACGTAAGCCCCGGACCCACAATTTCGATCAAAAATGAAAATTTCAAAAGTGTCCCAATTTCTGCTTTAAACTTTAGGTACATATCCAAAATGTATCACCAAGGAGACAGAGGTTAATTCTGGTGCATGGTTTTCCATTTGGAGTCAGAAATGTGTATGGCCATATATGAAAAAAACGTAAGCCCCGGACCCACAGTTTCGATCAAAAATGAAAATTTCTAAAGTGTCCCAATTTCTGCTTTAAACTTTAGGTACATATCCAAAATGTATCACCAAGGTGACAGAAGTTAATTCTGGTGCATGGTTTTCCAGTTGGAGTCAAAAATGTGTATGGCAGTATATGAAAAAGCGTAAGCCCCGGACCCACAATTTTGATCAAAAATGAAAATTTCAAAAGTGTCCCAATTTCTGCTTTAAACTTTAGGTACTTATCCAAAATGTATCACCAAGGTGACAGAAGTTAATTCTGGTGCATGGTTTTCCAATTGGAGTAAGAAATGTGTATGGCCATATATGAAAAAAACGTAAGCCCCGGACCCACTATTTTGATCTAAAATGAAAATTTCAAAAGTATCCCAATTTCTGCTTTAAACTTTAGGTACATATCCAAAATGTATCACCAAGGTGACAGAAGTTAATTCTGGTGCATGGTTTTCCAGTTGGAGTCAAAAATGTGTATGGCCATATATGAAAAAACGTAAGCCCCGGACCGACAATTTTGATCAAAAATGAAAATTTCAAAAGTGTCCCTATTTCTGCTTTAAACTTTAGGTACATATCCAAAATGTATCACCAAGGTGACAGAAGTTAATTCTGGTGCATGGTTTTCCATTTGGAGTCAGAAATGTGTATGGCCATATATGAAAAAAACGTAAGCCCTGGACACACAATTTTGATCAAAAATGAAAATTTCAAAAGTGTCCCAATTTCTGCTTTAAACTTTAGGTACATATCCAAAATGTATCACCAAGGTGACAGAAGTTAATTCTGGTGCATGGTTTTCCATTTGGAGTCAGAAATGTGTATGGCCATATATGACAAAAACGTAAGCCCCGGACCCACAATTTCGATCAAAAATGAAAATTTCAAAAGTGTCCCAATTTCTGCTTTAAACTTTAGGTACATATCCAAAATGTATCACCAAGGTGACAGAAGTTAATTCTGGTGCATGGTTTTCCAGTTGGAGTCAAAAATGTGTATGGCCGTATATGAAAAAGCGTAAGCCCCGGACCCACAATTTTGATCAAAAATGAAAATTTCAAAAGTGTCCCAATTTCTGCTTTAAACTTTAGGTACATATCCAAAATGTATCACCAAGGTGACAGAAGTTAATTCTGGTGCATGGTTTTCCAGTTGGAGTCAAAAATGTGTATGGCCGTATATGAAAAAGCGTAAGCCCCGGACCCACAATTTTGATCAAAAATGAAAATTTCAAAAGTGTCCCAATTTCTGCTTTAAACTTTAGGTACTTATCCAAAATGTATCACCAAGGTGACAGAAGTTAATTCTGGTGCATGGTTTTCCAATTGGAGACAGAAATGTGTATGGCCGTATATGAAAAAACGTAAGCCCCGGACCCACAATTTTGATCAAAAATGAAAATTTCAAAAGTGTCCCAATTTCTGCTTTAAACTTTAGGTACATATCCAAAATGTATCACCAAGGTGACAGAAGTTAATTCTGGTGCATGGTTTTCCAGTTGGAGTCAAAAATGTGTATGGCCATATATGACAAAAACGTAAGCCCCGGACCCACAGTTTCGATCAAAAATGAAAATTTCTAAAGTGTCCCAATTTCTGCTTTAAACTTTAGGTACATATCCAAAATGTATCACCAAGGTGACAGAAGTTAATTCTGGTGCATGGTTTTCCAATTGGAGACAGAAATGTGTATGGCCGTATATGAAAAAAACGTAAGCCCCGGACCCACAATTTTGATCAAAAATGAAAATTTCAAAAGTGTCCCAATTTCTGCTTTAAACTTTATGTACATATCCAAAATGTATCACCAAGGTGACAGAAGTTAATTCTGGTGCATGGTTTTCCAATTGGAGTAAGAAATGTGTATGGCCATATATGAAAAAAACGTAAGCCCCGGACCCACTATTTTGATCTAAAATGAAAATTTCAAAAGTATCCCAATTTCTGCTTTAAACTTTAGGTACATATCCAAAATGTATCACCAAGGTGACAGAAGTTAATTCTGGTGCATGGTTTTACAATTGGAGTAAGAAATGTGTATGGCCATATATGAAAAAAACGTAAGTCCCGGACCCACAATTTTGATCTAAAATGAAAATTTCAAAAGTATCCCAATTTCTGCTTTAAACTTTAGGTACATATCCAAAATGTATCACCAAGGTGACAGAAGTTAATTCTGGTGCATGGTTTTCCAGTTGGAGTCAAAAATGTGTATGGCCATATATGAAAAAACGTAAGCCCCGGACCGACAATTTTGATCAAAAATGAAAATTTCAAAAGTGTCCCTATTTCTGCTTTAAACTTTAGGTACATATCCAAAATGTATCACCAAGGTGACAGAAGTTAATTCTGGTGCATGGTTTTCCATTTGGAGTCAGAAATGTGTATGGCCATATATGAAAAAAACGTAAGCCCTGGACACACAATTTTGATCAAAAATGAAAATTTCAAAAGTGTCCCAATTTCTGCTTTAAACTTTATGTACATATCCAAAATGTATCACCAAGGTGACAGAAGTTAATTCTGGTGCATGGTTTTCCAATTGGAGTAAGAAATGTGTATGGCCATATATGAAAAAAACGTAAGCCCCGGACCCACTATTTTGATCTAAAATGAAAATTTCAAAAGTATCCCAATTTCTGCTTTAAACTTTAGGTACATATCCAAAATGTATCACCAAGGTGACAGAAGTTAATTCTGGTGCATGGTTTTACAATTGGAGTAAGAAATGTGTATGGCCATATATGAAAAAAACGTAAGTCCCGGACCCACAATTTTGATCTAAAATGAAAATTTCAAAAGTATCCCAATTTCTGCTTTAAACTTTAGGTACATGTCCAAAATGTATCACCAAGGTGACAGAAGTTAATTCTGGTGCATGGTTTTACAATTGGAGTAAGAAATGTGTATGGCCATATATGAAAAAAATGTCAGTCCCGGACCCACAATTTTGATCTAAAATGAAAATTTCAAAAGTATCCCAATTTCTGCTTTAAACTTTAGGTACATATCCAAAATGTATCACCAAGGTGACAGAAGTTAATTCTGGTGCATGGTTTTCCATTTGGAGTCAGAAATGTGTATGGCCATATATGAAAAAAACGTAAGCCCTGGACACACAATTTTGATCAAAAATGAAAATTTCAAAAGTGTCCCAATTTCTGCTTTAAACTTTAGGTACATATCCAAAATGTATCACCAAGGTGACAGAAGTTAATTCTGGTGCATGGTTTTCCATTTGGAGTCAGAAATGTGTATGGCCATATATGACAAAAACGTAAGCCCCGGACCCACAATTTCGATCAAAAATGAAAATTTCTAAAGTGTCCCAATTTCTGCTTTAAACTTTAGGTACATATCCAAAATGTATCACCAAGGTGACAGAAGTTAATTCTGGTGCATGGTTTTCCAGTTGGAGTCAAAAATGTGTATGGCCGTATATGAAAAAGCGTAAGCCCCGGACCCACAATTTTGATCAAAAATGAAAATTTCAAAAGTGTCCCAATTTCTGCTTTAAACTTTAGGTACTTATCCAAAATGTATCACCAAGGTGACAGAAGTTAATTCTGGTGCATGGTTTTCCAATTGGAGACAGAAATGTGTATGGCCGTATTTGAAAAAACGTAAGCCCCGGACCCACAATTTTGATCAAAAATGAAAATTTCAAAAGTGTCCCAATTTCTGCTTTAAACTTTATGTACGTATCCAAAATGTATCACCAAGGTGACAGAAGTTAATTCTGGTGCATGGTTTTCCAATTGGAGTAAGAAATGTGTATGGCCATATATGAAAAAAACGTAAGTCCCGGACCCACAATTTTGATCTAAAATGAAAATTTCAAAAGTATCCCAATTTCTGCTTTAAACTTTAGGTACATATCCAAAATGTATCACCAAGGTGACAGAAGTTAATTCTGGTGCATGGTTTTCCAGTTGGAGTCAAAAATGTGTATGGCCATATATGAAAAAACGTAAGCCCCGGACCGACAATTTTGATCAAAAATGAAAATTTCAAAAGTGTCCCTATTTCTGCTTTAAACTTTAGGTACATATCCAAAATGTATCACCAAGGTGACAGAAGTTAATTCTGGTGCATGGTTTTCCATTTGGAGTCAGAAATGTGTATGGCCATATATGAAAAAAACGTAAGCCCTGGACACACAATTTTGATCAAAAATAAAAATTTCAAAAGTGTCCCAATTTCTGCTTTAAACTTTAGGTACATATCCAAAATGTATCACCAAGGTGACAGAAGTTAATTCTGGTGCATGGTTTTACAATTGGAGTAAGAAATGTGTATGGCCATATATGAAAAAAACGTAAGTCCCGGACCCACAATTTTGATCTAAAATGAAAATTTCAAAAGTATCCCAATTTCTGCTTTAAACTTTAGGTACATATCCAAAATGTATCACCAAGGTGACAGAAGTTAATTCTGGTGCATGGTTTTCCAGTTGGAGTCAAAAATGTGTATGGCCATATATGAAAAAACGTAAGCCCCGGACCGACAATTTTGATCAAAAATGAAAATTTCAAAAGTGTCCCTATTTCTGCTTTAAACTTTAGGTACATATCCAAAATGTATCACCAAGGTGACAGAAGTTAATTCTGGTGCATGGTTTTCCATTTGGAGTCAGAAATGTGTATGGCCATATATGAAAAAAACGTAAGCCCTGGACACACAATTTTGATCAAAAATGAAAATTTCAAAAGTGTCCCAATTTCTGCTTTAAACTTTAGGTACATATCCAAAATGTATCACCAAGGTGACAGAAGTTAATTCTGGTGCATGGTTTTCCATTTGGAGTCAGAAATGTGTATGGCCATATATGAAAAAAACGTAAGCCCTGGACACACAATTTTGATCAAAAATGAAAATTTCAAAAGTGTCCCAATTTCTGCTTTAAACTTTAGGTACATATCCAAAATGTATCACCAAGGTGACAGAGGTTAATTCTGGTGCATGGTTTTCCATTTGGAGTCAGAAATGTGTATGGCCATATATGAAAAAAACGTAAGCCCCGGACCCACAGTTTCGATCAAAAATGAAAATTTCTAAAGTGTCCCAATTTCTGCTTTAAACTTTAGGTACATATCCAAAATGTATCACCAAGGTGACAGAAGTTAATTCTGGTGCATGGTTTTCCAGTTGGAGTAAAAAATGTGTATGGCCGTATATGAAAAAGCGTAAGCCCCGGACCCACAATTTTGATCAAAAATGAAAATTTCAAAAGTGTCCCAATTTCTGCCTTAAACTTTAGGTACTTATCCAAAATGTATCACCAAGGTGACAGAAGTTAATTCTGGTGCATGGTTTTCCAATTGGAGACAGAAATGTGTATGGCCGTATATGAAAAAACGTAAGCCCCGGACCCACAATTTTGATCAAAAATGAAAATTTCAAAAGTGTCCCAATTTCTGCTTTAAACTTTATGTACGTATCCAAAATTTATCAATAAGGTGACAGAAGTTAATTCTGGTGCATGGTTTTCCAATTGGAGTAAGAAATGTGTATGGCCATATATGAAAAAAACGTAAGCCCCGGACCCACTATTTTGATCTAAAATGAACATTTCAAAAGTATCCCAATTTCTGCTTTAAACTTTAGGTACATATCCAAAATGTATCACCAAGGTGACAGAAGTTAATTCTGGTGCATGGTTTTACAATTGGAGTAAGAAATGTGTATGGCCATATATGAAAAAAACGTAAGTACCGGACCCACAATTTTGATCTAAAATGAAAATTTCAAAAGTATCCCAATTTCTGCTTTAAACTTTAGGTACATATCCAAAATGTATCACCAAGGTGACAGAAGTTAATTCTGGTGCATGGTTTTCCAGTTGGAGTCAAAAATGTGTATGGCCATATATGAAAAAACGTAAGCCCCGGACCCACAATTTTGATCAAAAATGAAAATTTCAAAAGTGTCCCTATTTCTGCTTTAAACTTTAGGTACATATCCAAAATGTATCACCAAGGTGACAGAAGTTAATTCTGCTGCATGGTTTTCCATTTGGAGTCAGAAATGTGTATGGCCATATATGAAAAAAACGTAAGCCCTGGACACACAATTTTGATCAAAAATAAAAATTTCAAAAGTGTCCCAATTTCTGCTTTAAACTTTAGGTACATATCCAAAATGTATCACCAAGGTGACAGAAGTTAATTCTGGTGCATGGTTTTCCATTTGGAGTCAGAAATGTGTATGGCCATACATGACAAAAACGTAAGCCCCGGACCCACAATTTCGATCAAAAATGAAAATTTCAAAAGTGTCCCAATTTCTGCTTTAAACTTTAGGTACATATCCAAAATGTATCACCAAGGTGACAGAGGTTAATTCTGGTGCATGGTTTTCCATTTGGAGTCAGAAATGTGTATGGCCATATATGAAAAAAACGTAAGCCCCGGACCCACAGTTTCGATCAAAAATGAAAATTTCTAAAGTGTCCCAATTTCTGCTTTAAACTTTAGGTACATATCCAAAATGTATCACCAAGGTGACAGAAGTTAATTCTGGTGCATGGTTTTCCAGTTGGAGTCAAAAATGTGTATGGCCGTATATGAAAAAGCGTAAGCCCCGGACCCACAATTTTGATCAAAAATGAAAATTTCAAAAGTGTCCCAATTTCTGCTTTAAACTTTAGGTACATATCCAAAATGTATCACCAAGGTGACAGAGGTTAATTCTGGTGCATGGTTTTCCATTTGGAGTCAGAAATGTGTATGGCCATATATGACAAAAACGTAAGCCCCGGACCCACAATTTCGATCAAAAATGAAAATTTCAAAAGTGTCCCAATTTCTGCTTTAAACTTTAGGTACATATCCAAAATGTATCACCAAGGTGACAGAGGTTAATTCTGGTGCATGGTTTTCCATTTGGAGTCAGAAATGTGTATGGCCATATATGAAAAAAAACGTAAGCCCCGGACCCACAGTTTCGATCAAAAATGAAAATTTCTAAAGTGTCCCAATTTCTGCTTTAAACTTTAGGTACATATCCAAAATGTATCACCAAGGTGACAGAAGTTAATTCTGGTGCATGGTTTTCCAGTTGGAGTCAAAAATGTGTATGGCCGTATATGAAAAAGCGTAAGCCCCGGACCCACAATTTTGATCAAAAATGAAAATTTCAAAAGTGTCCCAATTTCTGCTTTAAACTTTAGGTACTTATCCAAAATGTATCACCAAGGTGACAGAAGTTAATTCTGGTGCATGGTTTTCCAATTGGAGTAAGAAATGTTTATGGCCATATATGAAAAAAACGTAAGCCCCGGACCCACTATTTTGATCTAAAATGAAAATTTCAAAAGTATCCCAATTTCTGCTTTAAACTTTAGGTACATATCCAAAATGTATCACCAAGGTGACAGAAGTTAATTCTGGTGCATGGTTTTACAATTGGAGTAAGAAATGTGTATGGCCATATATGAAAAAAACGTAAGTCCCGGACCCACAATTTTGATCTAAAATGAAAATTTCAAAAGTATCCCAATTTCTGCTTTAAACTTTAGGTACATATCCAAAATGTATCACCAAGGTGACAGAAGTTAATTCTGGTGCATGGTTTTCCAGTTGGAGTCAAAAATGTGTATGGCCATATATGAAAAAACGTAAGCCCCGGACCGACAATTTTGATCAAAAATGAAAATTTCAAAAGTGTCCCTATTTCTGCTTTAAACTTTAGGTACATATCCAAAATGTATCACCAAGGTGACAGAAGTTAATTCTGGTGCATGGTTTTCCATTTGGAGTCAGAAATGTGTATGGCCATATATGAAAAAAACGTAAGCCCTGGACACACAATTTTGATCAAAAATGAAAATTTCAAAAGTGTCCCAATTTCTGCTTTAAACTTTAGGTACATATCCAAAATGTACCACCAAGGTGACAGAAGTTAATTCTGGTGCATGGTTTTCCATTTGGAGTCAGAAATGTTTATGGCCATATATGAAAAAAACGTAAGCCCCGGACCCACAGTTTCGATCAAAAATGAAAATTTCTAAAGTGTCCCAATTTCTGCTTTAAACTTTAGGTACATATCCAAAATGTATCACCAAGGTGACAGAAGTTAATTCTGGTGCATGGTTTTCCAGTTGGAGTCAAAAATGTGTATGGCCGTATATGAAAAAGCGTAAGCCCCGGACCCACAATTTTGATCAAAAATGAAAATTTCAAAAGTGTCCCAATTTCTGCTTTAAACTTTAGGTACTTATCCAAAATGTATCACCAAGGTGACAGAAGTTAATTCTGGTGCATGGTTTTCCAATTGGAGACAGAAATGTGTATGGCCGTATATGAAAAAACGTAAGCCCCGGACCCACAATTTTGATCAAAAATGAAAATTTCAAAAGTGTCCCAATTTCTGCTTTAAACTTTAGGTACATATCCAAAATGTATCACCAAGGTGACAGAAGTTAATTCTGGTGCATGGTTTTCCAATTGGAGTAAGAAATGTGTATGGCCATATATGAAAAAAACGTAAGCCCCGGACCCACAATTTTGATCTAAAATGAAAATTTCAAAAGTATCCCAATTTCTGCTTTAAACTTTAGGTACATATCCAAAATGTATCACCAAGGTGACAGAAGTTAATTCTGGTTCATGGTTTTCCAATTGGAGTCAGAAATGTGTATGGCCATATATGAAAAAAACGTAAGCCTTGGACACACAATTTTGATCAAAAATGAAAATTTCAAAAGTGTCCCAATTTCTGCTTTAAACTTTAGGTACATATCCAAAATGTATCACCAAGGTGACAGAAGTTAATTCTGGTGCATGGTTTTCCATTTGGAGTTAGAAATGTGTATGGCCATATATGAAAAAAACGTAAGCCCCGGACCCACAATTTCGATCAAAAATGAAAATTTCTAAAGTGTCCCAATTTCTGCTTTAAACTTTAGGTACATATCCAAAATGTATCACCAAGGTGACAGAAGTTAATTCTGGTGCATGGTTTTCCATTTGGAGTCAGAAATGTGTATGGCCATTTATGAAAAAAACGTAAGCCCTGGACACACAATTTTGATCAAAAATGAAAATTTCAAAAGTGTCCCAATTTCTGCTTTAAACTTTAGGTACATATCCAAAATGTATCACCAAGGTGACAGAGGTTAATTCTGGTGCATGGTTTTCCATTTGGAGTCAGAAATGTGTATGGCCATATATGAAAAAAACGTAAGCCCCGGACCCACAATTTTGATCTAAAATGAAAATTTCAAAAGTATCCCAATTTCTGCTTTAAACTTTAGGTACATATCCAAAATGTATCACCAAGGTGACAGAAGTTAATTCTGGTTCATGGTTTTCCAATTGGAGTCAGAAATGTGTATGGCCATATATGAAAAAAACGTAAGCCTTGGACACACAATTTTGATCAAAAATGAAAATTTCAAAAGTGTCCCAATTTCTGCTTTAAACTTTAGGTACATATCCAAAATGTATCACCAAGGTGACAGAAGTTAATTCTGGTGCATGGTTTTCCATTTGGAGTTAGAAATGTGTATGGCCATATATGAAAAAAACGTAAGCCCCGGACCCACAATTTCGATCAAAAATGAAAATTTCTAAAGTGTCCCAATTTCTGCTTTAAACTTTAGGTACATATCCAAAATGTATCACCAAGGTGACAGAAGTTAATTCTGGTGCATGGTTTTCCATTTGGAGTCAGAAATGTGTATGGCCATTTATGAAAAAAACGTAAGCCCTGGACACACAATTTTGATCAAAAATGAAAATTTCAAAAGTGTCCCAATTTCTGCTTTAAACTTTAGGTACATATCCAAAATGTATCACCAAGGTGACAGAGGTTAATTCTGGTGCATGGTTTTCCATTTGGAGTCAGAAATGTGTATGGCCATATATGAAAAAAACGTAAGCCCCGGACCCACAGTTTCGATCAAAAATGAAAATTTCTAAAGTGTCCCAATTTCTGCTTTAAACTTTAGGTACATATCCAAAATGTATCACCAAGGTGACAGAAGTTAATTCTGGTGCATGGTTTTCCAGTTGGAGTCAAAAATGTGTATGGCCGTATATGAAAAAGCGTAAGCCCCGGACCCACAATTTTGATCAAAAATGAAAATTTCAAAAGTGTCCCAATTTCTGCTTTAAACTTTAGGTACTTATCCAAAATGTATCACCAAGGTGATAGAAGTTAATTCTAGTGCATGGTTTTCCAATTGGAGACAGAAATGTGTATGGCCGTATATGAAAAAACGTAAGCCCCGGACCCACAATTTTGATAAAAAATGAAAATTTCAAAAGTGTCCCAATTTCTGCTTTAAACTTTAGGTACATATCCAAAATGTATCACCAAGGTGACAGAAGTTAATTCTGGTGCATGGTTTTCCAATTGGAGTAAGAAATGTGTATGGCCATATATGAAAAAAACGTAAGCCCCGGACCCACAATTTTGATCTAAAATGAAAATTTCAAAAGTATCCCAATTTCTGCTTTAAACTTTAGGTACATATCCAAAATGTATCACCAAGGTGACAGAAGTTAATTCTGGTGCATGGTTTTCCAATTGGAGTAAGAAATGTGTATGGCCATATATGAAAAAAACGTAAGCCCCGGACCCACAATTTTGATCTAAAATGAAAATTTCAAAAGTATCCCAATTTCTGCTTTAAACTTTAGGTACATATCCAAAATGTATCACCAAGGTGACAGAAGTTAATTCTGGTTCATGGTTTTCCAATTGGAGTCAGAAATGTGTATGGCCATATATGAAAAAAACGTAAGCCTTGGACACACAATTTTGATCAAAAATGAAAATTTCAAAAGTGTCCCAATTTCTGCTTTAAACTTTAGGTACATATCCAAAATGTATCACCAAGGTGACAGAAGTTAATTCTGGTGCATGGTTTTCCATTTGGAGTTAGAAATGTGTATGGCCATATATGAAAAAAACGTAAAGCCCCGGACCCACAATTTCGATCAAAAATGAAAATTTCTAAAGTGTCCCAATTTCTGCTTTAAACTTTAGGTACATATCCAAAATGTATCACCAAGGTGACAGAAGTTAATTCTGGTGCATGGTTTTCCAATTGGAGTAAGAAATGTGTATGGCCATATATGAAAAAAACGTAAGCCCCGGACCCACAATTTTGATCTAAAATGAAAATTTCAAAAGTATCCGAATTTCTGCTTTAAACTTTAGGTACATATCCAAAATGTATCACCAAGGTGACAGAAGTTAATTCTGGTGCATGGTTTTCCATTTGGAGTTAGAAATGTGTATGGCCATATATGAAAAAAACGTAAGCCCCGGACCCACAATTTCGATCAAAAATGAAAATTTCTAAAGTGTCCCAATTTCTGCTTTAAACTTTAGGTACATATCCAAAATGTATCACCAAGGTGACAGAAGTTAATTCTGGTGCATGGTTTTCCATTTGGAGTCAGAAATGTGTATGGCCATTTATGAAAAAAATGTAAGCCCTGGACACACAATTTTGATCAAAAATGAAAATTTCAAAAGTGTCCCAATTTCTGCTTTAAACTTTAGGTACATATCCAAAATGTATCACCAAGGTGACAGAGGTTAATTCTGGTGCATGGTTTTCCATTTGGAGTCAGAAATGTGTATAGCCATATATGAAAAAAACGTAAGCCCCGGACCCACAGTTTCGATCAAAAATGAAAATTTCTAAAGTGTCCCAATTTCTGCTTTAAACTTTAGGTACATATCCAAAATGTATCACCAAGGTGACAGAAGTTAATTCTGGTGCATGGTTTTCCAGTTGGAGTCAAAAATGTGTATGGCCGTATATGAAAAAGCGTAAGCCCCGGACCCACAATTTTGATCAAAAATGAAAATTTCAAAAGTGTCCCAATTTCTGCTTTAAACTTTAGGTACTTATCCAAAATGTATCACCAAGGTGACAGAAGTTAATTCTGGTGCATGGTTTTCCAATTGGAGACAGAAATGTGTATGGCCGTATATGAAAAAACGTAAGCCCCGGACCCACAATTTTGATCTAAAATGAAAATTTCAAAAGTATCCCAATTTCTGCTTTAAACTTTAGGTACATATCCAAAATGTATCACCAAGGTGACAGAAGTTAATTCTGGTTCATGGTTTTCCAATTGGAGTCAGAAATGTGTATGGCCATATATGAAAAAAACGTAAGCCTTGGACACACAATTTTGATCAAAAATGAAAATTTCAAAAGTGTCCCAATTTCTGCTTTAAACTTTAGGTACATATCCAAAATGTATCACCAAGGTGACAGAAGTTAATTCTGGTGCATGGTTTTCCATTTGGAGTTAGAAATGTGTATGGCCATATATGAAAAAAACGTAAGCCCCGGACCCACAATTTCGATCAAAAATGAAAATTTCTAAAGTGTCCCAATTTCTGCTTTAAACTTTAGGTACATATCCAAAATGTATCACCAAGGTGACAGAAGTTAATTCTGGTGCATGGTTTTCCATTTGGAGTCAGAAATGTGTATGGCCATTTATGAAAAAAACGTAAGCCCTGGACACACAATTTTGATCAAAAATGAAAATTTCAAAAGTGTCCCAATTTCTGCTTTAAACTTTAGGTACATATCCAAAATGTATCACCAAGGTGACAGAGGTTAATTCTGGTGCATGGTTTTCCATTTGGAGTCAGAAATGTGTATGGCCATATATGAAAAAAACGTAAGCCCCGGACCCACAGTTTCGATCAAAAATGAAAATTTCTAAAGTGTCCCAATTTCTGCTTTAAACTTTAGGTACATATCCAAAATGTATCACCAAGGTGACAGAAGTTAATTCTGGTGCATGGTTTTCCAGTTGGAGTCAAAAATGTGTATGGCCGTATATGAAAAAGCGTAAGCCCCGGACCCACAATTTTGATCAAAAATGAAAATTTCAAAAGTGTCCCAATTTCTGCTTTAAACTTTAGGTACTTATCCAAAATGTATCACCAAGGTGACAGAAGTTAATTCTAGTGCATGGTTTTCCAATTGGAGACAGAAATGTGTATGGCCGTATATGAAAAAACGTAAGCCCCGGACCCACAATTTTGATCAAAAATGAAAATTTCAAAAGTGTCCCAATTTCTGCTTTAAACTTTAGGTACATATCCAAAATGTATCACCAAGGTGACAGAAGTTAATTCTGGTGCATGGTTTTCCAATTGGAGTAAGAAATGTGTATGGCCATATATGAAAAAAACGTAAGCCCCGGACCCACAATTTTGATCTAAAATGAAAATTTCAAAAGTATCCCAATTTCTGCTTTAAACTTTAGGTACATATCCAAAATGTATCACCAAGGTGACAGAAGTTAATTCTGGTTCATGGTTTTCCAATTGGAGTCAGAAATGTGTATGGCCATATATGAAAAAAACGTAAGCCTTGGACACACAATTTTGATCAAAAATGAAAATTTCAAAAGTGTCCCAATTTCTGCTTTAAACTTTAGGTACATATCCAAAATGTATCACCAAGGTGACAGAAGTTAATTCTGGTGCATGGTTTTCCATTTGGAGTCAGAAATGTGTATGGCCATTTATGAAAAAAATGTAAGCCCTGGACACACAATTTTGATCAAAAATGAAAATTTCAAAAGTGTCCCAATTTCTGCTTTAAACTTTAGGTACATATCCAAAATGTATCACCAAGGTGACAGAGGTTAATTCTGGTGCATGGTTTTCCATTTGGAGTCAGAAATGTGTATAGCCATATATGAAAAAAACGTAAGCCCCGGACCCACAGTTTCGATCAAAAATGAAAATTTCTAAAGTGTCCCAATTTCTGCTTTAAACTTTAGGTACATATCCAAAATGTATCACCAAGGTGACAGAAGTTAATTCTGGTGCATGGTTTTCCAGTTGGAGTCAAAAATGTGTATGGCCGTATATGAAAAAGCGTAAGCCCCGGACCCACAATTTTGATCAAAAATGAAAATTTCAAAAGTGTCCCAATTTCTGCTTTAAACTTTAGGTACTTATCCAAAATGTATCACCAAGGTGACAGAAGTTAATTCTGGTGCATGGTTTTCCAATTGGAGACAGAAATGTGTATGGCCGTATATGAAAAAACGTAAGCCCCGGACCCACAATTTTGATCTAAAATGAAAATTTCAAAAGTATTCCAATTTCTGCTTTAAACTTTAGGTACATATCCAAAATGTATCACCAAGGTGACAGAAGTTAATTCTGGTTCATGGTTTTCCAATTGGAGTCAGAAATGTGTATGGCCATATATGAAAAAAACGTAAGCCTTGGACACACAATTTTGATCAAAAATGAAAATTTCAAAAGTGTCCCAATTTCTGCTTTAAACTTTAGGTACATATCCAAAATGTATCACCAAGGTGACAGAAGTTAATTCTGGTGCATGGTTTTCCATTTGGAGTTAGAAATGTGTATGGCCATATATGAAAAAAACGTAAGCCCCGGACCCACAATTTCGATCAAAAATGAAAATTTCTAAAGTGTCCCAATTTCTGCTTTAAACTTTAGGTACATATCCAAAATGTATCACCAAGGTGACAGAAGTTAATTCTGGTGCATGGTTTTCCATTTGGAGTCAGAAATGTGTATGGCCATTTATGAAAAAAACGTAAGCCCTGGACACACAATTTTGATCAAAAATGAAAATTTCAAAAGTGTCCCAATTTCTGCTTTAAACTTTAGGTACATATCCAAAATGTATCACCAAGGTGACAGAGGTTAATTCTGGTGCATGGTTTTCCATTTGGAGTCAGAAATGTGTATGGCCATATATGAAAAAAACGTAAGCCCCGGACCCACAGTTTCGATCAAAAATGAAAATTTCTAAAGTGTCCCAATTTCTGCTTTAAACTTTAGGTACATATCCAAAATGTATCACCAAGGTGACAGAAGTTAATTCTGGTTCATGGTTTTCCAATTGGAGTCAGAAATGTGTATGGCCATATATGAAAAAAACGTAAGCCTTGGACACACAATTTTGATCAAAAATGAAAATTTCAAAAGTGTCCCAATTTCTGCTTTAAACTTTAGGTACATATCCAAAATGTATCACCAAGGTGACAGAAGTTAATTCTGGTGCATGGTTTTCCATTTGGAGTTAGAAATGTGTATGGCCATATATGAAAAAAACGTAAGCCCTGGACCCACAATTTCGATCAAAAATGAAAATTTCTAAAGTGTCCCAATTTCTGCTTTAAACTTTAGGTACATATCCAAAATGTATCACCAAGGTGACAGAAGTTAATTCTGGTGCATGGTTTTCCATTTGGAGTCAGAAATGTGTATGGCCATTTATGAAAAAAACGTAAGCCCTGGACACACAATTTTGATCAAAAATGAAAATTTCAAAAGTGTCCCAATTTCTGCTTTAAACTTTAGGTACATATCCAAAATGTATCACCAAGGTGACAGAAGTTAATTCTGGTGCATGGTTTTCCATTTGGAGTCAGAAATGTGTATGGCCATATATGAAAAAAACGTAAGCCCTGGACACACAATTTTGATCAAAAATGAAAATTTCAAAAGTGTCCCAATTTCTGCTTTAAACACATATCCAAAATGTATCACCAAGGTGACAGAAGTTAATTCTGGTGCATGGTTTTCCATTTGGAGTCAGAAATGTGTATGGCCATATATGACAAAAACGTAAGCCCCGGACCCACAATTTCGATCAAAAATGAAAATTTCAAAAGTGTCCCAATTTCTGCTTTAAACTTTAGGTACATATCCAAAATGTATCACCAAGGTGACAGAGGTTAATTCTGGTGCATGGTTTTCCATTTGGAGTCAGAAATGTGTATGGCCATATATGAAAAAAACGTAAGCCCCGGACCCACAGTTTCGATCAAAAATGAAAATTTCTAAAGTGTCCCAATTTCTGCTTTAAACTTTAGGTACATATCCAAAATGTATCACCAAGGTGACAGAAGTTAATTCTGGTGCATGGTTTTCCAGTTGGAGTCAAAAATGTGTATGGCCGTATATGAAAAAGCGTAAGCCCCGGACCCACAATTTTGATCAAAAATGAAAATTTCAAAAGTGTCCCAATTTCTGCTTTAAACTTTAGGTACTTATCCAAAATGTATCACCAAGGTGACAGAAGTTAATTCTGGTGCATGGTTTTCCAATTGGAGACAGAAATGTGTATGGCCGTATATGAAAAAACGTAAGCCCCGGACCCACAATTTTGATCAAAAATGAAAATTTCAAAAGTGTCCCAATTTCTGCTTTAAACTTTAGGTACATATCCAAAATGTATCACCAAAGTGACAGAAGTTAATTCTGTTGCATGGTTTTCCAATTGGAGTAAGAAATGTGTATGGCCATATATGAAAAAAACGTAAGCCCCGGACCCACAATTTTGGTCTAAAATGAAAATTTCAAAAGTATCCCAATTTCTGCTTTAAACTTTAGGTACATATCCAAAATGTATCACCAAGGTGACAGAAGTTAATTCTGGTTCATGGTTTTCCAATTGGAGTCAGAAATGTGTATGGCCATATATGAAAAAAACGTAAGCCTTGGACACACAATTTTGATCAAAAATGAAAATTTCAAAAGTGTCCCAATTTCTGCTTTAAACTTTAGGTACATATCCAAAATGTATCACCAAGGTGACAGAAGTTAATTCTGGTGCATGGTTTTCCATTTGGAGTTAGAAATGTGTATGGCCATATATGAAAAAAACGTAAGCCCTGGACCCACAATTTCGATCAAAAATGAAAATTTCTAAAGTGTCCCAATTTCTGCTTTAAACTTTAGGTACATATCCAAAATGTATCACCAAGGTGACAGAAGTTAATTCTGGTGCATGGTTTTCCATTTGGAGTCAGAAATGTGTATGGCCATTTATGAAAAAAACGTAAGCCCTGGACACACAATTTTGATCAAAAATGAAAATTTCAAAAGTGTCCCAATTTCTGCTTTAAACTTTAGGTACATATCCAAAATGTATCACCAAGGTGACAGAAGTTAATTCTGGTGCATGGTTTTCCATTTGGAGTCAGAAATGTGTATCGCCATATATGAAAAAAACGTAAGCCCTGGACACACAATTTTGATCAAAAATGAAAATTTCAAAAGTGTCCCAATTTCTGCTTTAAACTTTAGGTACATATCCAAAATGTATCACCAAGGTGACAGAAGTTAATTCTGGTGCATGGTTTTCCATTTGGAGTCAGAAATGTGTATGGCCATATATGAAAAAAAACGTAAGCCCCGGACCCACAGTTTCGATCAAAAATGAAAATTTCTAAAGTGTCCCAATTTCTGCTTTAAACTTTAGGTACATATCCAAAATGTATCACCAAGGTGACAGAAGTTAATTCTGGTGCATGGTTTTCCAGTTGGAGTCAAAAATGTGTATGGCCGTATATGAAAAAGCGTAAGCCCCAGACCCACAATTTTGATCAAAAATGAAAATGTCAAAAGTGTCCTAATTTCTGCTTTAAACTTTAGGTACTTATCCAAAATGTATCACCAAGGTGACAGAAGTTAATTCTGGTGCATGGTTTTCCAATTGGAGACAGAAATGTGTATGGCCGTATATGAAAAAACGTAAGCCCCGGACCCACAATTTTGATCAAAAATGAAAATTTCAAAAGTGTCCCAATTTCTGCTTTAAACTTTAGGTACATATCCAAAATGTATCACCAAGGTGACAGAAGTTAATTCTGGTGCATGGTTTTCCAATTGGAGTAAGAAATGTGTATGGCCATATATGAAAAAAACGTAAGCCCCGGACCCACAATTTTGATCTAAAATGAAAATTTCAAAAGTGTCCCAATTTCTGCTTTAAACTTTAGGTACATATCCAAAATGTATCACCAAGGTGACAGAAGTTAATTCTGGTGTATGGTTTTCCATTTGGAGTCAGAAATGTGTATGGCCATATATGAAAAAAACGTAAGCCCTGGACACACAATTTTGATCATAAATGAAAATTTCAAAAGTGTCCCAATTTCTGCTTTAAACTTTAGGTACATATCAAAAATGTATCACCAAGGTGACAGAAGTCAATTCAGGTGCATGGTTTTCCATTTGGAGTCAGAAATGTGTATGGCCATATATGAAAAAAACATAAGCCCTGGACACACAATTTTGATCAAAAATGAAAATTTCAAAAGTGTCCCAATTTCTGCTTTAAACTTTAGGTACATATCCAAAATGTATCACCAAGGTGACAGAAGTTAATTCTGGTGCATGGTTTTCCAGTTGGAGTCAAAAATGTGTATGGCCATATATGAAAAAACGTAAGCCCCGGACCCACAATTTTGATCAAAAATGAAAATTTCAAAAGTGTCCCAATTTCTGCTTTAAACTTTAGGTACATATCCAAAATGTATCACCAAGGTGACAGAAGTTAATTCTGGTGCATGGTTTTCCATTTGGAGTCAGAAATGTGTATGGCCATATATGAAAAAAACGTAAGCCCTGGACACACAATTTTGATCAAAAATGAAAATTTCAAAAGTGTCCCAATTTCTGCTTTAAACTTTAGGTACATATCCAAAATGTATCACCAAGGTGACAGAAGTTAATTCTGGTGCATGGTTTTCCATTTGGAGTCAGAAATGTGTATGGCCATATATGAAAAAAACGTAAGCCCCGGACCCACAGTTTCGATCAAAAATGAAAATTTCTAAAGTGTCCCAATTTCTGCTTTAAACTTTAGGTACATATCCAAAATGTATCACCAAGGTGACAGAAGTTAATTCTGGTGCATGGTTTTCCAGTTGGAGTCAAAAATGTGTATGGCCGTATATGAAAAAGCGTAAGCCCCGGACCCACAATTTTGATCAAAAATGAAAATTTCAAAAGTGTCCCAATTTCTGCTTTAAACTTTAGGTACTTATCCAAAATGTATCACCAAGGTGACAGAAGTTAATTCTGGTGCATGGTTTTCCAATTGGAGTAAGAAATGTGTATGGCCGTATATGAAAAAACGTAAGCCCCGGACCCACTATTTTGATCTAAAATGAAAATTTCAAAAGTATCCCAATTTCTGCTTTAAACTTTAGGTACATATCCAAAATGTATCACCAAGGTGACAGAAGTTAATTCTGGGGCATGGTTTTACAATTGGAGTAAGAAATGTGTATGGCCATATATGAAAAAAAACGTAAGTCCCGGACCCACAATTTTGATCTAAAATTAAAATTTCAAAAGTATCCCAATTTCTGCTTTAAACTTTAGGTACATATCCAAAATGTATCACCAAGGTGACAGAAGTTAATTCTGGTGCATGGTTTTCCAGTTGGAGTCAAAAATGTGTATGGCCATATATGAAAAAACGTAAGCCCCGGACCGACAATTTTGATCAAAAATGAAAATTTCAAAAGTGTCCCTATTTCTGCTTTAAACTTTAGGTACATATCCAAAATGTATCACCAAGGTGACAGAAGTTAATTCTGGTGCATGGTTTTCCATTTGGAGTCAGAAATGTGTATGGCCATATATGAAAAAAACGTAAGCCCTGGACACACAATTTTGATCAAAAATGAAAATTTCAAAAGTGTCCCAATTTCTGCTTTAAACTTTAGGTACATATCCAAAATGTATCACCAAGGTGACAGAAGTTAATTCTGGTGCATGGTTTTCCATTTGGAGTCAGAAATGTGTATGGCCATATATGACAAAAACGTAAGCCCCGGACCCACAATTTCGATCAAAAATGAAAATTTCAAAAGTGTCCCAATTTCTGCTTTAAACTTTAGGTACATATCCAAAATGTATCACCAAGGTGACAGAGGTTAATTCTGGTGCATGGTTTTCCATTTGGAGTCAGAAATGTGTATGGCCATATATGAAAAAAACGTAAGCCCCGGAACCACAGTTTCGATCAAAAATGAAAATTTCTAAAGTGTCCCAATTTCTGCTTTAAACTTTAGATACATATCCAAAATGTATCACCAAGGTGACAGAAGTTAATTCTGGTGCATGGTTTTCCAGTTGGAGTCAAAAATGTGTATGGCCGTATATGAAAAAGCGTAAGCCCCGGACCCACAATTTTGATCAAAAATGAAAATTTCAAAAGTGTCCCAATTTCTGCTTTAAACTTTAGGTACTTATCCAAAATGTATCACCAAGGTGACAGAAGTTAATTCTGGTGCATGGTTTTCCAATTGGAGACAGAAATGTGTATGGCCGTATATGAAAAAACGTAAGCCCCGGACCCACAATTTTGATCAAAAATGAAAATTTCAAAAGTGTCCCAATTTCTGCTTTAAACTTTAGGTACATATCCAAAATGTATCACCAAGGTGACAGAAGTTAATTCTGGTGCATGGTTTTCCAATTGGAGTAAGAAATGTGTATGGCCATATATGAAAAAAACGTAAGCCCCGGACCCACAATTTTGATCTAAAATGAAAATTTCAAAAGTATCCCAATTTCTGCTTTAAACTTTAGGTACATATCCAAAATGTATCACCAAGGTGACAGAAGTTAATTCTGGTTCATGGTTTTCCAATTGGAGTCAGAAATGTGTATGGCCATATATGAAAAAAACGTAAGCCTTGGACACACAATTTTGATCAAAAATGAAAATTTCAAAAGTGTCCCAATTTCTGCTTTAAACTTTAGGTACATATCCAAAATGTATCACCAAGGTGACAGAAGTTAATTCTGGTGCATGGTTTTCCATTTGGAGTTAGAAATGTGTATGGCCATATATGAAAAAAACGTAAGCCCCGGGCCCACAATTTCGATCAAAAATGAAAATTTCTAAAGTGTCCCAATTTCTGCTTTAAACTTTAGGTACATATCCAAAATGTATCACCAAGGTGACAGAAGTTAATTCTGGTGCATGGTTTTCCAATTGGAGTAAGAAATGTGTATGGCCATATATGAAAAAAACGTAAGCCCCGGACCCACAATTTTGATCTAAAATGAAAATTTCAAAAGTATCCCAATTTCTGCTTTAAACTTTAGGTACATATCCAAAATGTATCACCAGGGTGACAGAAGTTAATTCTGGTGCATGGTTTTCCATTTGGAGTTAGAAATGTGTATGGCCATATATGAAAAAAACGTAGGCCCCGGACCCACAATTTCGATCAAAAATGAAAATTTCTAAAGTGTCCCAATTTCTGCTTTAAACTTTAGGTACATATCCAAAATGTATCACCAAGGTGACAGAAGTTAATTCTGGTGCATGGTTTTCCATTTGGAGTTAGAAATGTGTATGGCCATATATGAAAAAAACGTAAGCCCCGGGCCCACAATTTCGATCAAAAATGAAAATTTCTAAAGTGTCCCAATTTCTGCTTTAAACTTTAGGTACATATCCAAAATGTATCACCAAGGTGACAGAAGTTAATTCTGGTGCATGGTTTTACAATTGGAGTAAGAAATGTGTATGGCCATATATGAAAAAAACGTAAGCCCCGGACCCACAATTTTGATCTAAAATGAAAATTTCAAAAGTGTCCCAATTTCTGCTTTAAACTTTAGGTACATATCCAAAATGTATCACCAAGGTGACAGAAGTTAATTCTGGTGTATGGTTTTCCATTTGGAGTCAGAAATGTGTATGGCCATATATGAAAAAAACGTAAGCCCTGGACACACAATTTTGATCATAAATGAAAATTTCAAAAGTGTCCCAATTTCTGCTTTAAACTTTAGGTACATATCAAAAATGTATCACCAAGGTGACAGAAGTCAATTCAGGTGCATGGTTTTCCATTTGGAGTCAGAAATGTGTATGGCCATATATGAAAAAAAACGTAAGCCCCGGACCCACAATTTTGATCAAAAATGAAAATTTCAAAAGTGTCCCAATTTCTGCTTTAAACTTTAGGTACATATCCAAAATGTATCACCAAGGTGACAGAAGTTAATTCTGGTGCATGGTTTTCCATTTGGAGTCAGAAATGTGTATGGCCATATATGAAAAAAACATAAGCCCTGGACACACAATTTTGATCAAAAATGAAAATTTCAAAAGTGTCCCAATTTCTGCTTTAAACTTTAGGTACATATCCAAAATGTATCACCAAGGTGACAGAAGTTAATTCTGGTGCATGGTTTTCCAGTTGGAGTCAAAAATGTGTATGGCCATATATGAAAAAACGTAAGCCCCGGACCCACAATTTTGATCAAAAATGAAAATTTCAAAAGTGTCCCAATTTCTGCTTTAAACTTTAGGTACATATCCAAAATGTATCACCAAGGTGACAGAAGTTAATTCTGGTGCATGGTTTTCCATTTGGAGTCAGAAATGTGTATGGCCATATATGAAAAAAACGTAAGCCCTGGACACACAATTTTGATCAAAAATGAAAATTTCAAAAGTGTCCCAATTTCTGCTTTAAACTTTAGGTACATATCCAAAATGTATCACCAAGGTGACAGAAGTTAATTCTGGTGCATGGTTTTCCATTTGGAGTCAGAAATGTGTATGGCCATATATGAAAAAAACGTAAGCCCCGGACCCACAGTTTCGATCAAAAATGAAAATTTCTAAAGTGTCCCAATTTCTGCTTTAAACTTTAGGTACATATCCAAAATGTATCACCAAGGTGACAGAAGTTAATTCTGGTGCATGGTTTTCCAGTTGGAGTCAAAAATGTGTATGGCCGTATATGAAAAAGCGTAAGCCCCGGACCCACAATTTTGATCAAAAATGAAAATTTCAAAAGTGTCCCAATTTCTGCTTTAAACTTTAGGTACTTATCCAAAATGTATCACCAAGGTGACAGAAGTTAATTCTGGTGCATGGTTTTCCAATTGGAGACAGAAATGTGTATGGCCGTATATGAAAAAACGTAAGCCCCGGACCCACAATTTTGATCAAAAATGAAAATTTCAAAAGTGTCCCAATTTCTGCTTTAAACTTTAGGTACATATCCAAAATGTATCACCAAGGTGACAGAAGTTAATTCTGGTGCATGGTTTTCCAATTGGAGTAAGAAATGTGTATGGCCATATATGAAAAAAACGTAAGCCCCGGACCCACAATTTTGATCTAAAATGAAAATTTCAAAAGTGTCCCAATTTCTGCTTTAAACTTTAGGTACATATCCAAAATGTATCACCAAGGTGACAGAAGTTAATTCTGGTGTATGGTTTTCCATTTGGAGTCAGAAATGTGTATGGCCATATATGAAAAAAACGTAAGCCCTGGACACACAATTTTGATCATAAATGAAAATTTCAAAAGTGTCCCAATTTCTGCTTTAAACTTTAGGTACATATCAAAAATGTATCACCAAGGTGACAGAAGTCAATTCAGGTGCATGGTTTTCCATTTGGAGTCAGAAATGTGTATGGCCATATATGAAAAAAAACGTAAGCCCCGGACCCACAATTTTGATCAAAAATGAAAATTTCAAAAGTGTCCCAATTTCTGCTTTAAACTTTAGGTACATATCCAAAATGTATCACCAAGGTGACAGAAGTTAATTCTGGTGCATGGTTTTCCATTTGGAGTCAGAAATGTGTATGGCCATATATGAAAAAAACATAAGCCCTGGACACACAATTTTGATCAAAAATGAAAATTTCAAAAGTGTCCCAATTTCTGCTTTAAACTTTAGGTACATATCCAAAATGTATCACCAAGGTGACAGAAGTTAATTCTGGTGCATGGTTTTCCAGTTGGAGTCAAAAATGTGTATGGCCATATATGAAAAAACGTAAGCCCCGGACCCACAATTTTGATCAAAAATGAAAATTTCAAAAGTGTCCCAATTTCTGCTTTAAACTTTAGGTACATATCCAAAATGTATCACCAAGGTGACAGAAGTTAATTCTGGTGCATGGTTTTCCATTTGGAGTCAGAAATGTGTATGGCCATATATGAAAAAAACGTAAGCCCTGGACACACAATTTTGATCAAAAATGAAAATTTCAAAAGTGTCCCAATTTCTGCTTTAAACTTTAGGTACATATCCAAAATGTATCACCAAGGTGACAGAAGTTAATTCTGGTGCATGGTTTTCCATTTGGAGTCAGAAATGTGTATGGCCATATATGAAAAAAACGTAAGCCCCGGACCCACAGTTTCGATCAAAAATGAAAATTTCTAAAGTGTCCCAATTTCTGCTTTAAACTTTAGGTACATATCCAAAATGTATCACCAAGGTGACAGAAGTTAATTCTGGTGCATGGTTTTCCAGTTGGAGTCAAAAATGTGTATGGCCGTATATGAAAAAGCGTAAGCCCCGGACCCACAATTTTGATCAAAAATGAAAATTTCAAAAGTGTCCCAATTTCTGCTTTAAACTTTAGGTACTTATCCAAAATGTATCACCAAGGTGACAGAAGTTAATTCTGGTGCATGGTTTTCCAATTGGAGTAAGAAATGTGTATGGCCGTATATGAAAAAACGTAAGCCCCGGACCCACTATTTTGATCTAAAATGAAAATTTCAAAAGTATCCCAATTTCTGCTTTAAACTTTAGGTACATATCCAAAATGTATCACCAAGGTGACAGAAGTTAATTCTGGGGCATGGTTTTACAATTGGAGTAAGAAATGTGTATGGCCATATATGAAAAAAAACGTAAGTCCCGGACCCACAATTTTGATCTAAAATTAAAATTTCAAAAGTATCCCAATTTCTGCTTTAAACTTTAGGTACATATCCAAAATGTATCACCAAGGTGACAGAAGTTAATTCTGGTGCATGGTTTTCCAGTTGGAGTCAAAAATGTGTATGGCCATATATGAAAAAACGTAAGCCCCGGACCGACAATTTTGATCAAAAATGAAAATTTCAAAAGTGTCCCTATTTCTGCTTTAAACTTTAGGTACATATCCAAAATGTATCACCAAGGTGACAGAAGTTAATTCTGGTGCATGGTTTTCCATTTGGAGTCAGAAATGTGTATGGCCATATATGAAAAAAACGTAAGCCCTGGACACACAATTTTGATCAAAAATGAAAATTTCAAAAGTGTCCCAATTTCTGCTTTAAACTTTAGGTACATATCCAAAATGTATCACCAAGGTGACAGAAGTTAATTCTGGTGCATGGTTTTCCATTTGGAGTCAGAAATGTGTATGGCCATATATGACAAAAACGTAAGCCCCGGACCCACAATTTCGATCAAAAATGAAAATTTCAAAAGTGTCCCAATTTCTGCTTTAAACTTTAGGTACATATCCAAAATGTATCACCAAGGTGACAGAGGTTAATTCTGGTGCATGGTTTTCCATTTGGAGTCAGAAATGTGTATGGCCATATATGAAAAAAACGTAAGCCCCGGAACCACAGTTTCGATCAAAAATGAAAATTTCTAAAGTGTCCCAATTTCTGCTTTAAACTTTAGATACATATCCAAAATGTATCACCAAGGTGACAGAAGTTAATTCTGGTGCATGGTTTTCCAGTTGGAGTCAAAAATGTGTATGGCCGTATATGAAAAAGCGTAAGCCCCGGACCCACAATTTTGATCAAAAATGAAAATTTCAAAAGTGTCCCAATTTCTGCTTTAAACTTTAGGTACTTATCCAAAATGTATCACCAAGGTGACAGAAGTTAATTCTGGTGCATGGTTTTCCAATTGGAGACAGAAATGTGTATGGCCGTATATGAAAAAACGTAAGCCCCGGACCCACAATTTTGATCAAAAATGAAAATTTCAAAAGTGTCCCAATTTCTGCTTTAAACTTTAGGTACATATCCAAAATGTATCACCAAGGTGACAGAAGTTAATTCTGGTGCATGGTTTTCCAATTGGAGTAAGAAATGTGTATGGCCATATATGAAAAAAACGTAAGCCCCGGACCCACAATTTTGATCTAAAATGAAAATTTCAAAAGTATCCCAATTTCTGCTTTAAACTTTAGGTACATATCCAAAATGTATCACCAAGGTGACAGAAGTTAATTCTGGTTCATGGTTTTCCAATTGGAGTCAGAAATGTGTATGGCCATATATGAAAAAAACGTAAGCCTTGGACACACAATTTTGATCAAAAATGAAAATTTCAAAAGTGTCCCAATTTCTGCTTTAAACTTTAGGTACATATCCAAAATGTATCACCAAGGTGACAGAAGTTAATTCTGGTGCATGGTTTTCCATTTGGAGTTAGAAATGTGTATGGCCATATATGAAAAAAACGTAAGCCCCGGGCCCACAATTTCGATCAAAAATGAAAATTTCTAAAGTGTCCCAATTTCTGCTTTAAACTTTAGGTACATATCCAAAATGTATCACCAAGGTGACAGAAGTTAATTCTGGTGCATGGTTTTCCAATTGGAGTAAGAAATGTGTATGGCCATATATGAAAAAAACGTAAGCCCCGGACCCACAATTTTGATCTAAAATGAAAATTTCAAAAGTATCCCAATTTCTGCTTTAAACTTTAGGTACATATCCAAAATGTATCACCAGGGTGACAGAAGTTAATTCTGGTGCATGGTTTTCCATTTGGAGTTAGAAATGTGTATGGCCATATATGAAAAAAACGTAGGCCCCGGACCCACAATTTCGATCAAAAATGAAAATTTCTAAAGTGTCCCAATTTCTGCTTTAAACTTTAGGTACATATCCAAAATGTATCACCAAGGTGACAGAAGTTAATTCTGGTGCATGGTTTTCCATTTGGAGTTAGAAATGTGTATGGCCATATATGAAAAAAACGTAAGCCCCGGGCCCACAATTTCGATCAAAAATGAAAATTTCTAAAGTGTCCCAATTTCTGCTTTAAACTTTAGGTACATATCCAAAATGTATCACCAAGGTGACAGAAGTTAATTCTGGTGCATGGTTTTACAATTGGAGTAAGAAATGTGTATGGCCATATATGAAAAAAACGTAAGCCCCGGACCCACAATTTTGATCTAAAATGAAAATTTCAAAAGTGTCCCAATTTCTGCTTTAAACTTTAGGTACATATCCAAAATGTATCACCAAGGTGACAGAAGTTAATTCTGGTGTATGGTTTTCCATTTGGAGTCAGAAATGTGTATGGCCATATATGAAAAAAACGTAAGCCCTGGACACACAATTTTGATCATAAATGAAAATTTCAAAAGTGTCCCAATTTCTGCTTTAAACTTTAGGTACATATCAAAAATGTATCACCAAGGTGACAGAAGTCAATTCAGGTGCATGGTTTTCCATTTGGAGTCAGAAATGTGTATGGCCATATATGAAAAAAAACGTAAGCCCCGGACCCACAATTTTGATCAAAAATGAAAATTTCAAAAGTGTCCCAATTTCTGCTTTAAACTTTAGGTACATATCCAAAATGTATCACCAAGGTGACAGAAGTTAATTCTGGTGCATGGTTTTCCATTTGGAGTCAGAAATGTGTATGGCCATATATGAAAAAAACATAAGCCCTGGACACACAATTTTGATCAAAAATGAAAATTTCAAAAGTGTCCCAATTTCTGCTTTAAACTTTAGGTACATATCCAAAATGTATCACCAAGGTGACAGAAGTTAATTCTGGTGCATGGTTTTCCAGTTGGAGTCAAAAATGTGTATGGCCATATATGAAAAAACGTAAGCCCCGGACCCACAATTTTGATCAAAAATGAAAATTTCAAAAGTGTCCCAATTTCTGCTTTAAACTTTAGGTACATATCCAAAATGTATCACCAAGGTGACAGAAGTTAATTCTGGTGCATGGTTTTCCATTTGGAGTCAGAAATGTGTATGGCCATATATGAAAAAAACGTAAGCCCTGGACACACAATTTTGATCAAAAATGAAAATTTCAAAAGTGTCCCAATTTCTGCTTTAAACTTTAGGTACATATCCAAAATGTATCACCAAGGTGACAGAAGTTAATTCTGGTGCATGGTTTTCCATTTGGAGTCAGAAATGTGTATGGCCATATATGAAAAAAACGTAAGCCCCGGACCCACAGTTTCGATCAAAAATGAAAATTTCTAAAGTGTCCCAATTTCTGCTTTAAACTTTAGGTACATATCCAAAATGTATCACCAAGGTGACAGAAGTTAATTCTGGTGCATGGTTTTCCAGTTGGAGTCAAAAATGTGTATGGCCGTATATGAAAAAGCGTAAGCCCCGGACCCACAATTTTGATCAAAAATGAAAATTTCAAAAGTGTCCCAATTTCTGCTTTAAACTTTAGGTACTTATCCAAAATGTATCACCAAGGTGACAGAAGTTAATTCTGGTGCATGGTTTTCCAATTGGAGACAGAAATGTGTATGGCCGTATATGAAAAAACGTAAGCCCCGGACCCACAATTTTGATCAAAAATGAAAATTTCAAAAGTGTCCCAATTTCTGCTTTAAACTTTATGTACGTATCCAAAATGTATCACCAAGGTGACAGAAGTTAATTCTGGTGCATGGTTTTCCAATTGGAGTAAGAAATGTGTATGGCCATATATGAAAAAAACGTAAGCCCCGGACCCACTATTTTGATCTAAAATGAAAATTTCAAAAGTATCCCAATTTCTGCTTTAAACTTTAGGTACATATCCAAAATGTATCACCAAGGTGACAGAAGTTAATTCTGGGGCATGGTTTTACAATTGGAGTAAGAAATGTGTATGGCCATATATGAAAAAAAACGTAAGTCCCGGACCCACAATTTTGATCTAAAATTAAAATTTCAAAAGTATCCCAATTTCTGCTTTAAACTTTAGGTACATATCCAAAATGTATCACCAAGGTGACAGAAGTTAATTCTGGTGCATGGTTTTCCAGTTGGAGTCAAAAATGTGTATGGCCATATATGAAAAAACGTAAGCCCCGGACCGACAATTTTGATCAAAAATGAAAATTTCAAAAGTGTCCCTATTTCTGCTTTAAACTTTAGGTACATATCCAAAATGTATCACCAAGGTGACAGAAGTTAATTCTGGTGCATGGTTTTCCATTTGGAGTCAGAAATGTGTATGGCCATATATGAAAAAAACGTAAGCCCTGGACACACAATTTTGATCAAAAATGAAAATTTCAAAAGTGTCCCAATTTCTGCTTTAAACTTTAGGTACATATCCAAAATGTATCACCAAGGTGACAGAAGTTAATTCTGGTGCATGGTTTTCCATTTGGAGTCAGAAATGTGTATGGCCATATATGACAAAAACGTAAGCCCCGGACCCACAATTTCGATCAAAAATGAAAATTTCAAAAGTGTCCCAATTTCTGCTTTAAACTTTAGGTACATATCCAAAATGTATCACCAGGGTGACAGAAGTTAATTCTGGTGCATGGTTTTCCATTTGGAGTTAGAAATGTGTATGGCCATATATGAAAAAAACGTAGGCCCCGGACCCACAATTTCGATCAAAAATGAAAATTTCTAAAGTGTCCCAATTTCTGCTTTAAACTTTAGGTACATATCCAAAATGTATCACCAAGGTGACAGAAGTTAATTCTGGTGCATGGTTTTCCATTTGGAGTCAGAAATGTGTATGGCCATTTATGAAAAAAACGTAAGCCCTGGACACACAATTTTGATCAAAAATGAAAATTTCAAAAGTGTCCCAATTTCTGCTTTAAACTTTAGGTACATATCCAAAATGTATCACCAAGGCGACAGAGGTTAATTCTGGTGCATGGTTTTCCATTTGGAGTCAGAAATGTGTATGGCCATATATGAAAAAAACGTAAGCCCCGGACCCACAGTTTCGATCAAAAATGAAAATTTCTAAAGTGTCCCAATTTCTGCTTTAAACTTTAGGTACATATCCAAAATGTATCACCAAGGTGACAGAAGTTAATTCTGGTGCATGGTTTTCCAGTTGGAGTCAAAAATGTATATGGCCGTATATGAAAAAGCGTAAGCCCCGGACCCACAATTTTGATCAAAAATGAAAATTTCAAAAGTGTCCCAATTTCTGCTTTAAACTTTAGGTACTTATCCAAAATGTATCACCAAGGTGACAGAAGTTAATTCTAGTGCATGGTTTTCCAATTGGAGACAGAAATGTGTATGGCCGTATATGAAAAAACGTAAGCCCCAGACCCACAATTTTGATCAAAAATGAAAATTTCAAAAGTGTCCCAATTTCTGCTTTAAACTTTAGGTACATATCCAAAATGTATCACCAAGGTGACAGAAGTTAATTCTGGTGCATGGTTTTCCAATTGGAGTAAGAAATGTGTATGGCCATATATGAAAAAAACGTAAGCCCCGGACCCACAATTTTGATCTAAAATGAAAATTTCAAAAGTATCCCAATTTCTGCTTTAAACTTTAGGTACATATCCAAAATGTATCACCAAGGTGACAGAAGTTAATTCTGGTTCATGGTTTTCCAATTGGAGTCAGAAATGTGTATGGCCATATATGAAAAAAACGTAAGCCCCGGACCCACAATTTCGATCAAAAATGAAAATTTCTAAAGTATCCCAATTTCTGCTTTAAACTTTAGGTACATATCAAAAATGTATCACCAAGGTGACAGAAGTTAATTCTGGTGCATGGTTTTCCATTTGGAGTCAGAAATGTGTATGGCCATATATGAAAAAAATGTAAGCCCTGGACACACAATTTTGATCAAAAATGAAAATTTCAAAAGTGTCCCAATTTCTGCTTTAAACTTTAGGTACATATCCAAAATGTATCACCAAGGTGACAGAAGTTAATTCTGGTGCATGGTTTTCCATTTGGAGTCAGAAATGTGTATGGCCATATATGAAAAAAACGTTAGCCCCGGACCCACAATTTCGATCAAAAATGAAAATTTCAAAATTGTCCCAATTTCTGCTTTAAACTTTAGGTACATATCCAAAATGTATCACCAAGGTGACAGAAGTTAATTCTGGTGCATAGTTTTCCATTTGGAGTCAGAAATGTGTATGGCCATATATGAAAAAAACGTAAGCCCCGGACCCACAATTTCGATCAAAAATGAAAATTTCTAAAGTGGCCCAATTTCTGCTTTAAACTTTAGGTACATATCCAAAATGTATCACCAAGGTGACAGAAGTTAATTCTGGTGCATGGTTTTCCAGTTGGAGTCAAAAATGTGTATGGCCGTATATGAAAAAACGTAAGCCCCGGACCCACAATTTCGATCAAAAATGAAAATTTCTAAAGTGTCCCAATTTCTGCTTTAAACTTTAGGTACATATCCAAAATGTATCACCAAGGTGACAGAGGTTAATTCTGGTGCATGGTTTTCCATTTGGAGTCAAAAATGTGTATGGCCAAATATGAAAAAAATGTAAGCCCCGGACCCACAATTTCGATCAAAAATGAAAATTTCTAAAGTGTCCCAATTTCTGCTTAAAACTTTAGGTACAAATCCAAAATGTATCACCAAGGTGACAGAAGTTAATTCTGGTGCATGGTTTTCCAGTTGGAGTCAAAAATGTGTATGGCCGTATATGAAAAAGCGTAAGCCCCGGACCCACAATTTTGATCAAAAATGAAAATTTCAAAAGTATCCCAATTTCTGCTTTAAACTTTAGGTACATATCCAAAATGTTTTACCAAGGTGACAGAAGTTAATTCTGGTGCATGGTTTTCCAATTGGAGTAAGAAATGTGTATCGCCATATATGAAAAAAACGTAAGCCCCGGACCCACAATTTTGATCTAAAATGAAAATTTCAAAAGTATCCCAATTTCTGCTTTAAACTTTAGGTACATATCCAAAATGTTTTAGCAAGGTGACAGAAGTTAATTCTGGTGCATGGTTTTCAAGTTGGAGTCAAAAATGTGTATGGCTGTATATGAAAAAGCGTAAGCCCCGGACCCACAATTTTGATCAAAAATGAAAATTTCAAAAGTGTCCCAATTTCTGCTTTAAACTTTAGGTACTTATCCAAAATGTATCACCAAGGTGACAGAAGTTAATTCTGGTGCATGGTTTTCCAATTGGAGTAAGAAATGTGTATCGCCATATATGAAAAAAACGTAAGCCCCGGACCCACAATTTTGATCTAAAATTAAAATTTCAAAAGTATCCCAATTTCTGCTTTAAACTTTAGGTACATATCCAAAATGTTTTAGCAAGGTGACAGAAGTTAATTCTGGTGCATGGTTTTCAAGTTGGAGTCAAAAATGTGTATGGCTGTATATGAAAAAGCGTAAGCCCCGGACCCACAATTTTGATCAAAAATGAAAATTTCAAAAGTGTCCCAATTTCTGCTTTAAACTTTAGGTACTTATCCAAAATGTATCACCAAGGTGACAGAAGTTAATTCTGGTGCATGGTTTTCAAGTTGGAGTCAAAAATGTGTATGGCTGTATATGAAAAAGCGTAAGCCCCGGACCCACAATTTTGATCAAAAATGAAAATTTCAAAAGTGTCCCAATTTCTGCTTTAAACTTTAGGTACTTATCCAAAATGTATCACCAAGGTGACAGAAGTTAATTCTGGTGCATGGTTTTCCAGTTGGAGTCAAAAATGTGTATGGCCGTGTATGAAAAAACGTAAGCCCCGGACCCACAATTTCGATCAAAAATGAAAATTTCAAAAGTGTCCCAATTTCTGCTTTAAACTTTAGGTACATATCCAAAATGTATCACCAAGGTGACAGAAGTTAATTCTGGTGCATAGTTTTCCATTTGGAGTCAGAAATGTGTATGGCCATATATGAAAAAAACGTAAGCCCCGGACCCACAATTTCGATCAAAAATGAAAATTTCTAAAGTGACCCAATTTCTGCTTTAAACTTTAGGTACATATCCAAAATGTATCACCAAGGTGACAGAAGTTAATTCTGGTGCATGGTTTTCCAGTTGGAGTCAAAAATGTGTATGGCCGTATATGAAAAAACGTAAGCCCCGGACCCACAATTTCGATCAAAAATGAAAATTTCTAAAGTGTCCCAATTTCTGCTTTAAACTTTAGGTACATATCCAAAATGTATCACCAAGGTGACAGAAGTTAATTCTGGTGCATAGTTTTCCATTTGGAGTCAGAAATGTGTATGGCCATATATGAAAAAAACGTAAGCCCCGGACCCACAATTTCGATCAAAAATGAAAATTTCTAAAGTGGCCCAATTTCTGCTTTAAACTTTAGGTACATATCCAAAATGTATCACCAAGGTGACAGAAGTTAATTCTGGTGCATGGTTTTCCAGTTGGAGTCAAAAATGTGTATGGCCGTATATGAAAAAACGTAAGCCCCGGACCCACAATTTCGATCAAAAATGAAAATTTCTAAAGTGTCCCAATTTCTGCTTAAAACTTTAGGTACAAATCCAAAATGTATCACCAAGGTGACAGAAGTTAATTCTGGTGCATGGTTTTCCAGTTGGAGTCAAAAATGTGTAAGGCCGTATATGAAAAAGCGTAAGCCCCGGACCCACAATTTTGATCAAAAATGAAAATTTCAAAAGTATCCCAATTTCTGCTTTAAACTTTAGGTACATATCCAAAATGTTTTACCAAGGTGACAGAAGTTAATTCTGGTGCATGGTTTTCCAATTGGAGTAAGAAATGTGTATCGCCATATATGAAAAAAACGTAAGCCCCGGACCCACAATTTTGATCTAAAATGAAAATTTCAAAAGTATCCCAATTTCTGCTTTAAACTTTAGGTACATATCCAAAATGTTTTAGCAAGGTGACAGAAGTTAATTCTGGTGCATGGTTTTCAAGTTGGAGTCAAAAATGTGTATGGCTGTATATGAAAAAGCGTAAGCCCCGGACCCACAATT